>NC_081569.1:99287588-99572685 GCF_022355385.1 Mustela nigripes
TAAAAAAAAAAAAAAAAAAAAAAAAAGCTCAGGATCTGGCAGCCAAATTCTCAGAATTACTTCCTTAGCCTATAAAATGCCAGGTCTCATTTATTGTGATATCATGAAGATTAAACAAGGCAATGTATGGAAAGAGGATTATAAATTGGAAAACTGAATATACTATACTATACTATACTAATATGAGTCAACATTCTTGTGGAATTTAGGGTAGAATAAGTTCATTGTCAACATACACAGAGGATGAAAAACAAACATTATCAATACTAATGATCTGAAATGCTCATAGTATAAAATTTCAGGGTATACTAGAACACAACTTTAAAAACAGATAAATGCATTTTAAAACCAACAGACAAAATGTTTTTACTGTAATTTAAAATTTTTTTTAAAATCTAAAAATAAATTCCCTCCCTTCTGATTTCCTGAATTACATTGACTTCATTGTGGAAATTTGCTTCTCAGAGTGGAGTGTCTTGGTGGCTCAGTGGGTTGGGTGTCAACTCTTGGTTTCAGCTCAGGTCATGATCTCAGGGTCCTGGAATTGAGCCTCGATTCAGGCTCCATACTCAGCACAGTGTCGGCTTGAGATTTTCTCTCCTTCTCCCCTTCCCCTGACTCATGTGCTCTCTTTCTTTCTCTCTCAATCTCTCGCTCTCTCTCTCTGGTGCCCTTCCTCTCAAATGAATAAATCTCAAAAAAAAAAAAATTTAATTTTAAAAAGACAAAAACAAAATCCTGGTGTAAGAAAACAGAGAAACATAGGAACTACTTTGAAGCCAAACTACAGAAAGACAATTTATAGGCAAAGATTGGTCTCTGTTCTTCCCATACCTAACTTGTTTCCTGGAACTATAATTGAGATGCTAAGGGAGGTTTACTAACTCAGTCCCCATTTTGTACACTTTACATTACAAGAAAATAAATGGTACTCTAATAGCTTGGAAAAAATACTGCAGGAAATGACTTCAGCTTTAGAGAGTTTCTAATTCATTATAATTTCCAGCATAAAACATTCACCTACAACTTTTAATTCCCCAGAGGGCTTAATCTACTTAAGCTGATGCAAGCAGACAGACTGGTAGAAAGGAACTATTACTCTAAAATAATTGTAATTATCATTTTGAGAAGCCCATGGGCTTTACATTCAATCTATCATAGATGTTTAATTTTCTTCTTTCAAGAAAATAGAAACATTTGAAGTTCATATCTTCACTCTTGGCAGGGGAACTATCGAATAAGCTTATGACCTAAATTCATAACCTACAATCCAAACTTCCAGCTCATTAATTCAACATTTTATAACATCTGACTCCTATTCCTCTCTAGTCTCTAGACTTCATTTCTCCAAATACCCTTCATTTTTTTTGGAACTCTTCTTTTTGTTTCTGCGCGTAGTGGTTGTATGAAGAAGTGGCAGGTGCAGAAATGACCTGGTATGTGCGGAAATAATACCATGAGCACCCTGTCATCACCCATCCTCTCGCTGGAAAATCCTTTAGCAACTTCTACTCATTCTTCAAAATTCAACTCAAAGATCCTCTCTCCTAGAAATTTTTCTGGCCCCAAGCCTGATTTAGCTGCCCCTCCTCTGGGATGGCATACCATCCTAGGCATCCTTTTGCCCTAGCACCCAAAACAACAGGTAAAAATAATTTCCACATCTCTCCCATACCCTAGCTGCGAAGGTCCAAGTAGCGGACTGTGCCTAATTTGACTGCATCCACTGCACTTACCTCAGAGTCTGGTAACTAGTGGATGCCAGAGATGTTTGTCAGTTGACGGAAGTTTCTGTAATGAATAAGTGATGTGATCTGAAGATGTATTACATAAAACTTCAGAAAATCAATTATGCCATTTGCAGGTATTATAATTACTGCACATTTTCTAGTTGTTTGGTATAGCTAGATTTTTTTTTTTTTTTTTTTTGTAGGTGAAGCTGAGCTCCATCTATCCAGTAAGTAAGTAAGCAATACAGAGAATCACCTTGGATGATATTCCCTGTTCTTGGTCATTCAAATCATTCTTATATGTAAAGTAAACAAAGCCAAGATCCTCTGCCTATACAAAAGGATGTAGGGAGACCATTCCCCTTTGGAATGCAAAATTTCAAGAACGGGTATATTTATTTGCATAAGGATACCTGGACTTAGAAAGACCTTCCCAGTGGGCCAGACCATCCATGAACAATACTCAGGGACAGGATAGGAAGGGTCCCCAAAATAAATCTTGAGGGTAGAAAAGTACTAGAATTGTTAGCTGAGCTTGGAACTGAGCTGTTAGAGAAGAAAAACAAGGATCCTGGGTCAACAGATGGCTGATGGTAGGACATATTTGGACCCTGTCAAGTAAGTTCAGTGTATGCAGATGGTCATTAAAAGCTATAACAATTAGGGCAACCCCAATCTTCTCTTGGCACAGAGTTTCTGAATTGTGAGTTTATGGGTCATCTTCACTGCTATGAGGGGGATGTCTTTATACCAGCACCAACAAGAACAAAACAGAAGAGTCCTAGCCCACCCCTTCATGTCCCACTGTCCCTTAAGTGCCAGAGGCTATGGATTGGTTAAACCATTTTTCATTGCCATTTCCCACTGTACAGGTTGGAAAACCAAATAGAAGACTTGATTCCCAGCTCTTTTGCAGATAGGAAAGGTTATGTGGCCCACACATGACAAAAAAGCAGAAGTCTCCCAGGAAACTTCTTATTAAGCCTTTGTTTTCCATTAACATAGAGAAAGACCTATCTGGCACCACCCTCCCTTCTTTTTTTCCTGCCTTGAATACAATGCTAGATGCTTGATCTCTAGCAAGCATCTAGCAGTCAAGAGCAAACAAGCCATTACATTACGAGTGGCAAAGCAGAGAGACAGAACTAGGGTATTGACACTATCAATGAGTTTCTACATATGCAAATTTCTGGTCACTTAAGTAAAATCCTATGTGTTTCAGCTATTGTTAAATTAACTGTTACATGCAGTTAAAGCATTCTCAACTGATAAAACATTCACACCCACAGTCATACTCATCAAACACTATTTTAAAAACATTTTTTTTTACATGTTATTTATTTGACAGACAGAGAGAGAGATCACAAGTAGACAGAGAGGCAGGCAGAGAGAGAAGGAAGCAGGCTCCCTGCTGAACAGAGAGCCCGATGCGTGCTCGATCCCAGGACCCAGAGATCATGACCCAAACCGAAGGCAGAGGCTCAACCCACTGAGCCACCCAGGCACCCTCATCAACACTATTAACCACAAGTGATACCTAGATGCCTAGGGGAAGTAGTCCTTAGCAGGATGTCTGTACATTCTACTCTGTACAGAACAATGCTCTCATGAAGTACTGCAGTTTGGGAGACCAGGGAAATGGTTTTTTCAGCCAAACAAAGATCAATGTAGATATGTGTTAATTTTTAAAGTTCAGGTTTGAAGAGCAAACCCCAAATACCAGAAAGTGAAAGAAAAAGTAAGCAGAATTTAAAAATGTGTGCTGATATAGGCATCTCAAACCCTAAGAATAAGAAGTGAAACTTTTAGAAGGTCAAATACAAATCAAACTCTTAATAGTGGTTACCACTAGACTCTGTAGGTGAAGTTGGGGGTATGTGAGGCAGCTATAGCATTTTTAAAATATATCTTTGTGTATTTCTGTATTTGAATTTTTGTTCCCAAAATGTATTACTTTGCTATAGAAAAAAAACTGATAAATTCACTTCTAAGATGATTTTATCAAATGCTTGCTATGCATTCTCCCATTTAATCCTCAAAACTATGCAGTGAGCAGTGTCTTTATTTTCACCAGTAAAATAAGTAAAAAAAAGTAAGTAAATATAAAAATAAGTAAAATTTAAAAACTAAGATTCAAAGACCTAAGTAACTTTGCCATGTCACACAGCTAGTGTCTGGGATTATAAGGACTCAGATTCCTCAGTCTAGATGCAAAGCCCATTCTCTACTCACTGTGTGTACTGCCTCTCCCAGATGTTTCCAGATATGCAAATATTCTTTTTTTTTTGGACAGACGGAGATCTCAAGTAGGCAGAGAGGCAGGCAGAGAGAGAGAGAGGGAAGCAGGCTCCCTGGCAGAGAGCCCGATGTGGGGCTCGATCCCAGGACCCTAGGATCACGACCCGAGCTGAAGGTAGAGGCTTTAAACCACTGAGCCACCCAGGCGCCCCTATGCAGATATTCTTAATTCGCTTCATCAAATATGTGCGTTTCTCTGGACGACACTTTCATTAGACTACATGAAGGAAATGGTCTTTCAATAGTTTTCCCCAATACCCCGCCCTCCATCACCCCACTCCTATATAAATATCTTTATAAACAAGAATGAGCCTACTTTCTTTTAGTGTCTCATTAGGGATTTGCTTACAGTTGTTAAAAAAAAAGTCTAAATGGAGTCATTTCTTCCCAAAGACAACAAAACAAGACTTAATAAGAGTTTCAACCTTTCCTAGGAATATGACCTTTTTTTTTTTAAATAAAGATTTTTATTTATTTAATTGACAGAGAGAGAGTGAGCATAAGCAGGGGGAGTAGCAGGGAGGGAGAGAACCAGGCTTCCTGCTGAGCAGGAACCCCCGCCCCCCAACACACACACAATATAGGGCTCCATCCCAGGAACCTGGGATCTTGACCTGAGCGGAAGGCAGAATCAACCAATTGAGCCACCCAGGTGCCCCCAGGAATGTGACCTTTTAACATTCAATCTGAAATGTCCTGATAAGCACTAGTGATGCATGATAAAAACCCTGCCCTTCCCTTCCTCCGGAAAAAGAAGATATCCTGGCCTGAAACCATCTTTTTTTTTCCCTAACTTATTTTTTTCTCTAACTTATTAGAAGTTACTTTTTTTTTTCTAACTTATTAGAAGTTACTAATAACTTTGAGCCCCACCCTCCTTCCTATGAAATCTTTCCATTTTGTACAACTCCTCAGAGCATCTCCCCATTTACTAGATGGGATGCTGCCTAACTCATGAATCATTGAATAAAGCCAATTAGATCTTTAAATTTACTCAGTTGAATTTTGTTTTTTCTCACTGTTTACATTTGTCAAGACCATCTAGGGCTAGTATGTCCTTAGAGTCCAATCCTGGTAACTTTGGGAAAGAACTTTAAATGCATTAGTCACTGAATACAGTAACACCAGACACTCGGAGTTTCGGGGCACAAGGAATGGGTGGCTGGTTATGTTGTACCTCTAACAAGAAAATATCTTTAAATGTGAGGAAAATTAATTCTTCAAAAACAGGCTTCATACTATATAACATATCAGCATGCAAGACAAAATCCAGATGTATCTAATGTCAGAGGAAATGAGGCTTTATTTGATTAAAAAGCTGATGTGAAACTGTGCCTACTAAAAGTCAGGAGGGCTGTCTGGAATATTTCACAAGACTCCAGATTCTGCGTTTTTGTTTTTGTTTTTTTTTAGAGCTCTTGAGGCCTATATAAGGACTTGACCTTGGGTTATCCAAACTAAATCTCGGATAAGATTTCATTAACCTATCTTATTTGCATAAGTCTTATTTTAAGAGACTATGAAATTACAACCTACTACCATAAAGTGTTAGAACATGAATCACCACTAAGTGGGAGAGATGTTTGAATTCTCTGGTTATACAATAATCTAGTATTAGACCATTTAACTATTATTTTTATGAATTGTAAATATTCTCAATGCAGAAAGAAATGCTTTGAACAGAAAAGACTTTATATGGTGTCATTCCCCTCCAATGGTTGTGAAAGAGAGTCAGGTTTAATTCCAAGTTTTACCATTAATAAACTCTATAATTACCAGACTTTTATCTCCAATTCAGGCTTGCATATTCAGCTCCTTAACTCTACATGCTTAGTTAGGATTTTTTTTTTTCTCATTTCTAGTTTAATTGCACTGCGGTCAGAGAACATGTTCTGAATGGTTTTAGTCCTTTAACAATTTTTGAGACTTACTTTATGGCACAGAATGTGTCAATTTTTATAAATGTTCTTGGAAGTTCCTAAAATGGATGTCTATTCTGCAGTTGGGTGTAGGTGAGTTGGGTAAAGTTTATTTATGACATTGTTTACATCATGAGTAACTTCCCTAATTTTTTTCTGAGGACTCCATTAACCACTTTGATACTTAAAAATCTAATACAATGGCAAATTTGTGAATGTCTATTAAATTTTGCTTCACATAATTTGAAACTGTGTTATTAAGTGATTACAGATTTACAATTGTTACAGCTTACTGGTGAATTGAACTGGATAACCTTATAAGGTAATCTTTTAATTTTAATAATGTTTAATATCTATCTTATCGGACCTAAGCTTTCTCTCACTTAGCAATTGAATGGTGTACCTTTTTTCTATCTCTTTTACTTGAAACCTCTTTTTCTTCCATTAAACACCCAATTTTATTTCTGAAAAGTTCTGCCTCCCACAAAACACACAACGATGTACACAATTCAATCAAGTTCTTTAAGAATTTGTAAAAAAAAAAAAAAAAAAGCTCACCTTGTCAACACTGTCTGACCATCACATTCCTCCTTTTGAGACCTCATCAGAATGGCCTTTACCACCCAACTTCCACAATCATCCTGCTCAGAATTACTTCAGTGTTGTCTAAGAGGATCCAGACTTTCCCTGCCTCTCTCTTCGTTTCATTCTGAGCCATCAACAGAATGGCCATTAAAGGTTCATTCATGGAAATGTAGGGCTTTTTCTATCAGGTGCCTCCAACCTCTTCCAGCCTCCCTTTATCACCTATTCCCAAAGCTGCTGTAACATTTTTAGGTATCTGTTATAGCAGCAATATACTTCTTTCTCTTTTTTAATGTTTCAAGTTTTTATTTAAATTCTAACTAGTTGACATATAATGTGATATTAGTTTCAGGAGTATAATATTGTGATTCATCACTTCCATATAACACCCAGTGCACAGGATAGCCTATGCCCTCCTTAATGCCCATCACCCATTAATCCATCCCCTGCCTACCTCCTCTCCAACAACTCTCAGTTTGTTCTCTATAGTTGAGTCTCTTGTGGTTTTTTTTCTCTCTTTTTTCTTTCCCCTATGTTCATCGTTTTGTTTCTTAAATTCCACATAACTGAAATCATAAGGTATTTATCTTTCTCTGACTGACTTATTTCGCTTAGCATTATACACTCTAACTCCATCCACATTGCTGTAAATGGCAAGATTTCATTTTTTGGTGGCTGAGTAATATTCCATTGTATATATATATACACCACATCTTCTTTATCCATTAATCATCAGTCAGTGGACATCTGGGCTCTTTCCAAAATTTGCCTGTTGTTGATAATGCTGCTATAAACATTGGGGTGACTGTGCCCCTTTGAATCAGTATTTTTGTAACTTTTGGGTAAATAACTAGTAGTATAATTTCTGGTTCATAGGGTAGCTCTATTTTTAACTTTTTGAGGAACCTCCATACTGTTTTCCAGAGTAGCTGCACCAGTTTGCATTCCCACCAACTGTGCAATAGGGTTCCCCTTTCTCTGCATCCTCGCCAACATCTGTTGTTTCCTATGTTGTTACTTGTAGTTGATCTGACAGGTGGGAGGTGATATATCACTCTAGTTTAGATTTATATTTCCCTGATGATAAATGATGTTGAACATCTTTTCATGTGTCTGTGGGCCATCTGGATGTCTTTGAAAAATGTCTATTCATGTCTTCTGCCTGTTTCTTAACTGGATTATTTATTTTTTCAGTAATGAATTTGATCAGTTCTTTGTAGATTTTTGGATCCTAACTCTTTATAAGATATGTCATTTGCAAATAACTTCTCCCACTCTAAAGGCTGTCTTTTAGTTTTGTTGATTGTTTCAGTCTTTGTGCAGAAACTTTTTATCTTGATGAAGTCCCAATAGTTCATTTTTGCTCTCCTTTCCCTTGCCTCAGGAGATATATCTAGTAGGAAGTTGCTATGGCTGATGTCAAAAAAGTTAGTGCCTATGTTCTCCTCTAGGATATTGATGGTTTCCTCTCTCTCATTTAGGTCTTTTGCTAACACCATTTGTGGAAGAGACTCTTCTTTCCAGCTTTGTTGAAAATTACTTGATAGTATAGTTTTGAGCTCATTTCTAGGTTCTGTGTTCTCTTCCATTCATCTATGTGTCTGTTTTTGTGCTAGTACCATACTATTGTGATGACGACAGCTTTGTAATGTAACTTGAAGTTCAGAATTATGATGCCTCCAGATATGCTTTTCTCCAGATATGCTTTTCAGAATTATGATGCCTCCAGATATGCTTTTCTTTTTCAAGGTTGCTTTGACTATTTGGGGTCTTTTGTGGTTCCACATACATTTTAGGATAGTTTTTTCTAACTCTGTGAAAAATGCTGGTGGTATTTTGATAGGATTGCATTTAATGTGTAGATTGCTTTGCATAGTATAGACATTTTAATAATGTTTTTTCTTCCAACCCATGAGCATGGAATGTTTTTTCATTTCTTTGTGTCTTCTTTAGTTTCTTTAGTAAGTGTTCTATAGTTTTCGGAGTACAGATCTTTTACCTCTTTGGTTAAATTTGTTCCTAGCTATCTTATGTTTCTTGGTGCAGTTGTGAATAGGATTGATTCCTTGATTTCTCTGCTGCTTCATTATTGGTGTATAGAAATGTAACAGATTTATGTATGCTGACTTTGTATCCTGTGACTTCACTGGATTTGTGTAGTCCTGGTGGAGTCTCTTGGGTTTCCTACAGAGAGTATCATGTTGTCTGCAAACAGTGAAGTTTGACTTCTTCCTTGCTGAATTGGATGCCTTTTAGTTTTTGTTGTTGTTTTTGTCTGATTGTTGAGGCTAGGACTTCCAGTACTATGTTAAATAATAGTGGTGAGAGTGCACATCCCTGTCGTGTTCCTGACTGTACAGGGAACCCTTTCAGTTTTTCTCCATTGAGGATAATATTAGCTGTGGGTTTTTTGTATGTGGCCTTTATGGCATTGAGGTATGTTCCCTCTATCCCTACTTTGTTGAGGATCAAAATACAGCATTTTTTGTCAAATGTTTTTTGACAACTGTACTTTGTCAAATGTTTTTCTGCATCTATTAAGTGTATCATATTGTTTTTATCCTCTTTTATTAATGTTTTATTTATTTTTGTTATTTATTTTATTATTTTTCCTTTATTTATTTATTTTATTAATGTTATTAATGTTTATCATGTTGATTAATTTGTGAGTATTGAACCACCCTTGAATCCCAGGAATAAATTCCACTTGATCATGATGAATGATTCTTTGAATATACTTATGGATTCAACTTACTAGTATTTTGTTGAGAATTTTTACATCCATGTTTATTAGGGATATTGGCCTATAATTCTTTTTAGTGGGGTCTTTGGTTTTGGAATCAAGGTAATGCTGGTCTCATAGAATGAGTTTGAAAATTTTCCTCTCATTTCTATTTTTTGGAACAGTTTGAGAAGAATAATATGAACTCTTCTTTAAATATTTGGTAGAATTCCCCTGGAAAGCCGTCTGGCCCTGTCTTTTGTTTATTGGGAGATTTTTTTATTGCTGATTTAGTTTCTTTGCTGGTTATCGATCTGTTCAAATTTTCTTTCTATTTCTTCCTGTTTCCATTTTAGTATTTTATATGTTTTTTGGGATTTATTCATTTCTTTCAGATTGCTTAATTTGTTGGCATATACTTTTTCATAATCATCTCATAAATGTTTTTTTGTGGTGTTGGTTGTGATCTCTCCTCTCTCATTCATGATTTTATTTATTTGGGTCCTATCTCTTTTGATAAGTCTGACTAGACATTTTTCAATTTTATTAATTCTTTCAAAGAACCAGCTCCTAGTTTCATTGATCTGTTCTACTGGGCTTTTTTGCTTATTTTTATATCATTTATTTCTGCTCTAATCTTTATTATTTCCCTTTTTCTACTGGCTTTAAGCTTCATTTGCTGTTCCTTTTCTAGCTTCTTTAGTGTAAAGTTAGGTTGTATATTTGAGACTTTTCTTGCTTCTTGAGGTATTTGATATATTTCCCTCTTATAACTGTTTTAGTTGCATCCCAAAATTTTGGACCATTATGTTTTCATTTTCACATATTTCCATGTATTTTTTTTATTTCTTCTGTAATCTCCTGGTTAGCCCATTCATTCTTAAGTAGATATTCGTAAACCTCTTTGAATTTATTGTCTTTCCAAATATTTTCTTGTGGTTGACTTCAAGTTTCAAAGAGTTGTGCTCTGAAAATATACATGGTCTGATCTCTATCTTATTGTTCTTGTTGAGGCCTGATTTGTGACCTGTATGTGATCTTTTCCATAGAATGTCCCATGTGCCCTTGAAAAGAATGTGTATTCTAATACTTTAGGCTAAAATGTTCTGAGTATGTCTGTTAAGTCTATCAGGTCCAGTGTGTCATTCAAAGCCATCATTTCCTTGCTGATTTTCTGCTTGGATCATCTGTTCATTGCTGTAAGTGGGGTGTTAAAGTCCCCTACGATGATTGTATTATTATAAATGAGTTTCATTATGTTTGTTATTATCTGTTATATATTTAGGTACTCCTAAGTTGGGGCATAAATATTTATAATTAGATCTTCTTGGCAGATAGTCCCCTTTATTATGATATAGCACTCTTCTTCATCTCTTGTTGCAGTCTTTGTTTTAAAATCTAGTTTGTCTAAATATAGCAACTCTTTCTTTACACATCTATTTGCATGATAAATGGTTCTCTATCCCCTCACTTTTAATCTACAGGTGTCTTTAGGTCTAAAATGAGTCTCTTGTAGGCAGCATATAGATGGTCTTGGTTTTTTATCCATTCTAACACCTCATGTCATTTGATCAGAGCATTTAGTCCATTTACATTCAGAGTGATTATTGATAGATATGAATTTAGTGCCATTGTATTACTTGTTAAGTCATTATTTCTAGAGATTTTCTCTGTTCATTTTCTAGTCTTTGTCACTTTTGATCTTTCTTTCCCACTCAAAGAGTCTCCTTTAATATTTCTTGCAGGGCTGGTTTAGTGATCACAAACTTTTTTAGTTTTTATTTGTCTGGGAAATTCTTTATTTCTTCTGTTCTTAATGACAGCCTTGCTGGATAGAGTATTCTGGGCTGTGTATTTTTCACATTCTGCACATTGAATATATCCTGCCACTGTCTTCTTGCCTGCTAAGTTTCTGTGGATAGAACTGCTGCTAACCTTATTCATCTTCCCTTGTCATTTAGGGATTTATTTTTCCTTGCTCATTTTAGAATTTTTTCCTTATCTCTATATTTTGCAAGTTTTACTATGATATGTCTTGGTATTGGCCTGCTTTTGTTGATTTTGATGGGAGTTCTCTGTGCCTCCTGGATTTGGATGTCTGTTTCCTTTCCCAGATTAGGCAAGTATTCAGCTGTAATTTCCTCAAATAAGACTTCTGCCCCCTTTTCCCTCTCTTCTTCTGGGACTCCTGTGATATGAGTGTTATTATGCTTTATAGAGTCGCTGAGTTACCTAAGTCTACATTTGTGATCCAATATTTTTCTTTCTCTCTTCAGCTTCATTATTTTCCATAATTTAATTTTCTATATCACTTATTTGCTCCTCTACTCCATCCTCGTGGACATTACATCATTACATCTGGTTAGTTTCACATTTTTAATTTAGGCTTGAGAGTTTTTAGGTCTTTTATCTCTGTGACAAGGGACTCCCTGGTGTCTTCTATGCTTTTCTTAAGTCCAACTAGTATCCTTTTAATTGTTGTTTTAAATTCGGGATCAGGCATATTACTTACATCTGTTTTGATTAGATCCTGGCTATGACCTTTTCTTGTTTTCTTTTGTGGTGAATTCCTCCATCTTGGCATTTTGTCTACCTCTCTGTCATTCTTCTATGTGTTAGGAAAGCCTGTTATGGTTCCTGCTCCTGAGAGTAATGGCTTTATTAAGAAGAGGACATCTATGGTCTAGGAGCTGGCATTTCAGAAAGTGTTTCTGATGTATGCTTTATGCATTCTGCTGCTGTGTTTTGACTGTTCTTTTGCTCAGATCAGTCCTCTGTAGAGTTTCTCCTTGCCTACAGTGGGGAGTGTTTAGAATTTCTCCAGAGTGTGATGAGTTTTAAGTACGTGTACTCTAGTCTGCTTGTTAAAAGAGGCCTGATCCTGTTTCCATTCGAGCTGAAGCTTTGTAGCACTCAATGATCAGTACACTTGGTGCCTGCTGGGGTTTGTGCTGGTGTTCTGGTGAAGAAGCCTGCTCCTTCTGGTTCTCAAGCACACTTGCCCTAGTAAAGAAGCACCTGCTGAGCACAGCAGGGCAGAGCTTTGTATAAGTGGCTTAAGCCTCCACTGTGGAGGCTGTGTTGCTTACTGAAGAAAGTCTGTGCTGATGGGCAGAAGGGAATATGGTGCCAGTCCTGTCCTTCATCCCTGGATTAGGGAGTTTGCACTCACCACCATCCAGTAAGCCCTCACAGAAGACAGACAATCTCCCCTCATGTGCTCCAGGTGTCTCTCAGATCCCTGCCTTCACCCTGTGTCCAGGCCATCTGCTTGCCCAGCAGCCCAGTGCTCCTGTGTTTTATCTCAGGTACAACAGCTGGGTTTCAAAACTCCAAATTTTAGGGGCCCTGCATAGCAGAGATCCATTCTGATCCTCTGGGAGAAGGTCTTGCCACACCAGGGCTGGTGCCAGTTTGTCCCCGAAGGGCAGTCACAGAAACACACAGGGCCCTGGTGTTTATGGTAAAATACACCGAAAGGCCAGTGTCCAGGCTAGCTGTCCTCAGCAGCTGTCTCTGCTTGTATGCTAATGAATGGGGCAGCTCAGTGGTGCCCACCAGCAATTTTGTCTCAGAAGAGGCAGTGCCGCCTCTCCAAGATATGCTCCAAGAAGGGGGTAACTTCTATCCCAGTGCATCCCGGGGATCCAGGGATCACATTATCCACTCCTAGGCCTCTGCCCTACTTTTCCATAGGAGCATTGGTTTAATATCAGTCATTGCGTGAACTTCTAAAACTCGTCTTTGAGCTCTGCTGGTTATAAAAATTCACAACAATCAGCTTCTTTCATTTTCTCAGTTAATGGCTTTGGGGAAGTGTTTTCCTTGTGCAATTCCCTGGGCATTGCTCTCTTTCTCTCTCTCTCACACACAGACACACACACACACACCCTTGTAATCAGCGCTCCCTCCTTTCCTAGCACCCGTTATCCTTTTCTCCCCCATATCATATCTCTGCAACTCCTACTTTCCACTATATGGTCTCTTCTCTCCCTCCAGTTGTGCAGTTTATTCTGTCAGTCCTCAGATCAGATTCTTGGATGTTCAGAATGATTTAATATTTATCTAGCTGTGTTCAGGGATGAGGCAAGGAGAAGCTCCTCCTACTCCACATCTTAACTCTCCCCATTTTTTTTCCTATTTAACATGCATCTATTGTATCTTTTATATAATTTATTGGTTTTTTTTTATCCTTCATGACAATCATTTAATTGGAATACTTAGTCTATTGGCACTTCTTACTGACATTTCAATTTAAATTGCTGCTTATTTTGTGCTATTTCTCCCACCTGTTCTGTGCTTTATTTTCCTTTCTTGCCTTCTTTTGGTTGATTATTTTTTATAGCTACAATTTTTTTCCCTCTCATAGTTCAAAAGTTTTCTATTCTTTTAGTGGTTACTCTGGAAATTATAAAATGCATACTTACTGCTTTTTATAAACTAAAATTAATCAACAACTTTAACTTTTTTCCAAAGAACTTAGAATACATTAACTCTATGGATGCCTTTCCCAACTTATATATTGTTGTATATGTTAATTTCATCATGTTTGCTTTTTTTTCCCATTTTATTTTATTTCTTTTCAGTGTTCTAACATTCATTGTTTATGTACAACATCCAGTGCTCTATGCAATACATGTCCTCCTTAGTACCCACCACCAGGCTCACCCAACCCGTCCTCCCCTCAGAAACCCTCAGTTTGTTTCTCAGAATCCACAGTTTCTCATGGTTTGTCTCCCCTTCCAGTTTCCCCCAACTCACTTCTCTCCCTCTCCCAGTGTCCTCCATGTTATTCCTTATGCTCCACAAGTAAGTGAAACCATATGATACTTGACTTATTTCACTCAGCATAATTCATAATTCACTCAGTCCCACTCATGTTGATAGAAAAGTTGGGTATTCGTCCTTCCTGATGGAGACATAATATTCCATTGTATATATGGATTTTTTTTTATCCATTCTTTATCCATTCTTCTGATGAAGGGCATCTTGGTTCTTTCCACAGTGTGTGACTGTGACCATTGCTGCTATGAACATTGGGTACAGATGACCCTTCTTTTCACTACATCTGTATCTTTAGGGTAAATGCCCAGTAGTGCACTTGCAGGGTCATAGGGGAGCTCTATTTTTAATCTCTTAAGGAATCTCCACACTGTTTTCCAAAGTGGTTGCACCAACTTGCATTCTCACCAACAGTGTAAGAGGGTTCCTCTTTCTCCACATCCTCTCCAATACATGTTGTTTACTGTCTTGTTAATTTTGACCATTCTAACCAGTGTAAGGTGGTATCTTAATGTGGTTTTGATTTGAATCTTCCTGATGGCTAATAATGATGAACATTTTTTCATGTGTCTGTTAGCCATTTGTATGTCTTCTTTGGAGAAGTGTCTGTTCATGACTTCTGCCCATTTTTTGACGTGATTATCTGTTTTGTGTGTGTTGAGTTTGAGGAATTCTTTATAGATCTTGGATATCAGCCCTTTGTCTGTAGTGTCATTTGTGAATATCTTCTCCCATTCCGTGGGTTACCTCTTTGTTTTGTTTACTGTTTGCTTTGCTGTGCAGAAGCTTATGATCTCGATGAAGTCCCAAAAGTTTTCACTTTTGTTTCCTTTGCCTTTATATCTTGAAAGAAGTTGCTGTGGCCAGTGTCGAAGAGATTACTGCCTGTGTTCTCCTCTAGGATTTTGATAGATTCCTGCCTCACATTGAGGTCTTTATCCATTTTGAGTTTTTCTTTGTGAATGCTGTAAGAGAATGGTCAGGTTTCATTCTCCTACATGTAGCTGTCCAATTTTCTGAAGAGACTGTCTTTTTTCCACTGTATATTTTTTCCTGCTTTGTCAAAAATTATTTGACCATAGAGTTAAGGGTCCATATCCAGGCTCTCTACTCTGTAACACTGGTCTACGTGTCTGTTTTTGTGCCAGTCAACATGTTTGCTTTTTAATCCCATATGACATTATTGTTTTATACCTTCAGCTTTCATGCAGATTTAACCACATACTTACCACTTCATTCATTCCCTTTTTCTTCTCTGACCCCAATCCAGGAGTTCTTTCCTTCCATATGAGGTATAGATCCTGAATCTCTTTATTTTTTCTGATGCCAATTCTGTTTCTGCTATTCTGAAATATCTTTACCTTATTCCTTTTTCTTGAAAATATTTTCACTGAATATGAAATTCTGGGTTAGCAATTATTTTTTGGTCAGCCTACTGAAAATATCATTCCATTGTCTTTTGATTCAGCTGTTGTCTGTCACTACTTTGAATGTAATCTGTCTTTTTCCTCTGTCACCTTTTAGGATTTTCTTTGCCTTTGATGTTCAGTAGTTTCACTGTGTGCCTAGTGTGGATTTCTTATTTATTTAATATGTTTAGGAATTTATAAGCTTCCTGAATTTGTAAAACGGTACTATTAGGGAGGGGAAAATTTTACTCTACTCTTGTTTCTTTTGGCTGGTCTAAGAATTAAATGGACACAAGACAGATTAAGATGAGAAAATCAAATTTAATTATGTGTATATAGGGGTTCTTTTAAATATATGAGACCCAGGTACAGTCAGACAGAGGCTTACATGCCATCTAGAGCCAAGGAGAAGGGTGTAGAAGTTTGGGGCTTCAAAGGGATAAAAGACAATTCACAGGAAGATGAAAAAGGGTAAATTTTGATAAACAAATGTTTGGCAGGCCATACAGAAAAAATGAGACATAGAGGAATGTTAACAAACAGGCTGCTATGTTCCTCTCTGTCTATCACCCCAGTTCATATTACACTGTAGTCATCTGTGGTGATACCTCCCCTCCTGGAGCAGGTGCTTTCTCTAAATTCTTTTAGACTTTTAGGGGGAAGGTCACAGGTTCTTCCTAAGCCTTCTCTTTCTTTGATATAATAACTTTAAAATGAATCCACATGCCAAAAGGACACATTTTAGGGTGGCAAAATTTGCTCCCCTATAGTAGTTTTCAGTATTCTGAAAATTTTTCAGTAATTGCCTCATTTGGAAACTTGTATCCATTCTCTTTCTTCTCCTTCTAGAACTCCTATTACATGTGTGCTAATCTTTCTTACTTCACCTCCTAGAACTTTAAATCTTTTTTGTATATTTTACCTTTTTTGCCTCTCTGTGGTATATTCTGAATTAAGTCTATCCTCTATCTTCCAGTTAACACTCTCATTCCAGCTGTGTCTAATTTGAATTTTTTTTTTTTAGTTATTGTATTTTTTATTTCTAAGAGTTCTATTTGGATATTTTTCAAATCATCTCTTATACCTTCTATAATAGCCTATTTTCTATAATATGTTCAACCTTGCATTTTATTTCTTGAAACATGGTAAATATAATTGTTTTATACTATGTGCTTCATAATATTAATATGTGAAGTTTGTATTGTTTTGTTTTGTTGTCTTTTAACTCAAGCTAGTTCTCATTCATAGGATGCTTGGTTTTTTCCTTGTGCACTTGCTTATTCTTTACTACATGTAGATCATTGTCCTTGAAAAAGTTATTTGCAGAATCATCTGAGGCCTAGTATAAAAGTGCCTTTCCCCCAAAAAGATATTTTTTTTTTCCAGATTCCTAGTTCCAGAACCTGTTTGGAACCCTTTAAAACTAAATTCATTACTTGAAGTTTCCTGAACTACACAGATTATGTCAATTTCATTTTCACATCTTCTCAAGCCTAGATAGAGTTCTAGATTCTGAGAGGGTGGTTTAGCTTTGGGGTTTTTGTTCTTATTCTTATTTTTTGTTTTGTTTTGTTTTGTTCTGTTTTGTTTTTTGCTTAACTAGAATCAAAACATTTCTCCTTGTAGTACTTAAGTGTGCAGAGATACAGGTGGTTATAGTTGTGCTTTTTTCCCTAGTTTACTTTTACCTCACAGGTGTAGGGGTTCTTGAAGTCCCAACTTTCCATCCTGGGCTTTGATTCTGGCCCCTATAAAAAAGCTGATATTCAAATTATCTCACATGGACAAATGCTTTTCCAAAAAAAGCACCTAAAGTGCTTCTTTTACTTCTCAGTTTCTTGCTTTTACTTGGGTTTTGATCTGATAATTTTTTGGTCTCTTGTTTGCCCCTCAGTCCTTTTAAGAAAGATTATTCTTAAAATAACCTACCATTTTAACCTATTCAGTAACAGTATCAATCCAAATGACATAGGCTACCATATCCCTGGACCCACTTGGTAGTTGCTGTTATCAATTGCATATTTTTCAGGTATTTGATTCATGACTACTTGTGGTGCATTTGGGATGCTAGATGACATTCTGGTTAAATGGTATTTAAGCTTATCAGGGAACCTTCTCTGCAATATTTACTTAACAGTTCACCAAAGTGCTCCCCAAATATTATCTCTACTGTATTAGTGCCAGCACATAGTTTTACATGAAATATTGGTATCTTTTCCACCCACCAAATCATATTTTTGACATCTTGATCTCTCATCCTTACCTGATGCTAGTGAATAGTCACTGTTCCATAAGATACTCTACTTTCTTGCCTAAAGACACTAACATGATAGCATGTTCCCTTGGTTTTCCTCCTACTGGCAAATGCTTCAGATACTTGAGTTCCCTGGAACTGAGTCTGTTTTCATCCTGCATTCTGTCTCTAGGTGATTTTCGTAAGGATTTAAATACCACCTATCTGTTAGGGACTTCTAACCTGATCTCTCTGACCCTTAAATGTTGGCATGCCCTGTGTTCAGCAATTGAAATGCTTTTCTGTTCTACCTACATTCATTCCCTGTGTTTTCATTCAGTCTTGTAGCTTTATATATATTACCTATACACCAACAACTCCCAAATATGTCTTCTTTTTTTAAAAAAAAGACTTATTTATTTATTTATATATTTATTTGAGCAAGAGAGTGCAGGTTGCAGGGGTGGGCAGGGAGAGGGGGAGAGAGAATTTTCAAGGAGGCTCCCTGCTGAGCATGGAGCCTGATGTGGGCCTGGATCCCATAATTCATGAGATCATGACCTGAGCTGAAACCAAAAGTTAGATGCTTAACCAACTGAGCCACCCAGGCACCCTTCTTCCGAATCTATATTTTTAGATCATTTCTCAACTTTCAACCCTTGGTTTGTATATCCAATTGGATATCTAATAGACATTTTAAACCTAATACTTAAAATTTTAACTCCTGATTCCCCACCCATCTCCCAACTGCTCCTATTATTTCTCCTACCTCAGTTAATAATAATTCTATTCTTTCAATTGTGCAGCCCCAAAATCTTAAGTGTCATCTTTGACTTGTCTCTTTCCCTTATACATCACCTCACATTTATGTTTTTTTATTATGTTCAGTTAGTCAACATATACTACATTATTAGTTTTTGATGTAGTGTTCAGTGATCCACTAGTTGCATATTAACACCCAGCATTCACCACCACACATGCCTTCCTTAATACCCATCACCTGGATGCCCTATCCACCCCCTCCCTTCTGTACCCCTTAGTTTGCTTCCCATGGTCCAGAGTCTCTCATAGTTTGTCTCCCTTTGTGATTTCTTCCCATTCAGTTTTCCCTCCCTTCCTCTGTAATCCTCTGCACTATTCCTTAAGATCTACATGTGAGTGAAACCATATGATAATTGTCTTTCTCTGCTTGACTTATTTCCCTTAGCATACTCTTCTCCAGTTCTGCCCATGTCAATACAAGTGGTGGGTATTCATCCATTCTGATGGCTGAGTACTATTCCACTGTTAATATGAACAACATCTTCTTAATCCACTCATCTGTGGAAGGGCATCTTGGCTCCTTCCACAGTTTGGCTATTGTGAACATTGCTGCTATGAACACTGGGTGCATTGTTTCATTTTCATTCTTTTCTTTTTCTTTTCATTACATCTGTATCTTTGGGGTAGATACCCAGTAGTGCAACTCCTGTATTGTAGTATAGTTTTATTTTTAATGTCTTGAGGAACCTCCATACTGTTTTCAGAGTAACTATACCAGCTTGCATTCCCACCAGCAGTGTAAGAGGGTTCCCTTTTCTCCACATCCCCACCAACATTTGTGTTTCCTGACTTGTTAATTTTTGCCATTTTAACTAGTGTAAGGTGGTATCTCATTGTAGGTTTAATTTGTATTTGCTTGATGGCTAGTGATGTTGAACATTTTTTCATGTGTCTGTTAACCATTTGTCTTCTTTGGAGAAGTGTCTGTTCATGTTTCCTGCCCTTTTCTTGACTGGATTATTTGTTTTATGGGTGTTGAGTTTTATAAGTCCTTTATAGATCTTGGACACCAGCCTTTTAACTGTTATGTCATTTGCAAATAACTTTTCCCATTCCGTGAGTTGCCTCTTAGTTTTGTTGACTGTTTCCCTTGCTGTCCAAAAGCTTTTTATCTTGGTTAAGTCCCAAAAGTTCATTAATTTTGTTGCTTTTGTTTCCCTTGCCTTCCTTTAGAGACCTGTCTTGAAATAATCATTGTGGCCAATGTCAAAGAGGTTACAGCCTATGTTCTTCTCTAGATTTTGATTGATTCTGTCTCACACTGAGGTCTTTCATCCATTTTGAGTTTATCTTTGTGTATGGTGTAAGGGAATGGTCCAGTTTCATTTTTCTGCATTTGGCTGTCCAATTTTTCCAGCACCATTTATTGAAGAGACCATCATTTTCCCATTGGATATTCTTTCCTGATTTGTCAAAGATTAGTTGACCATAAAGTTGAGGGTCCATTCCTGGGTTCTGTATTCTGTTCCATTGATCTATGTGTCTGTTTTTGTGCCAATACCATACTGTCTTGATGATTACAGTTTTATAATATAGCTTGAAGTCAGGCATCATGATGCTGCCAGGTTTGGTTTTCTTTTTCAACACTCTTCTGGTGATTTGGGGTCTTTTCTGGTTCTGTACGAATTTTAGAATTGTTTTTTCAGCTCTGTGATAAATTTCAGTGGCATTTTGATAGGGATTGCCCTGAAAGTGTAGATTGCTCTGGGCAGTATAGAAATTTTCATAATGTTTGTTCTTCTAATCCATGAGCATGGAATGTTCTTCCATTTCTTTGAGTCTTCCTCAATTTCTTTCATAAGCATTCTGTAGTTTCTGGAGTATAGATTCTTTTCTTCCTTGATTAGGTTTATCCCTAGGTATCTTATGGTTTTTGGTGCTATCGTAAATGGAATTGATTCCTTAATTCCTCTTTCTTCAGTTACATTGTTAGTATATATAAATGCAACTGATTTCTGTGCACTGATTTTGTATCTTGCCATGTTGCTAAATTGCTGTATGAGTTCTAGTACTTGGGGGTGGGGACTTTTGGGTTTTCCACATAAAGTATCATGTCATCTCTGAAAAGAGAGAGTTTCACTTCTTTGTCAATTTGAATATGTTTTATTTCTTTTTGTTGTCTGATTGCTGAGGAGAGTTCTTCTTGTACTATGTTGAACAAAAGTGGTAAGAATGGGCATCCCTGTTGTGTTCCTGACCTTAAAGGAAAAGCTCTGTTTTTCCCCATTGAGAATGATGTTTGCTGTGGGCTCCTCATAGATGGCTTTTATGATATAGAGATCCCTCTAGCTCTACATTTTGAATCAGGAAAAGATGCTGTATTTTGTCAAATGCTTTTTGTGCATCAATTGAGAGCATCATATGGTTCTTGTCTCTTCTTTTGTTAATGTGATCTGTCATGTTGATTGATTTGCAAATGTTGAACCACCCTTGCATCCCAGGAAAAAACCCTACATTGTTGTGATGAATAATCCTCTTAATTTACTTTGGATCTTATTGGCTAGGATCTTTTTGAGTATTTTGGGATCCATATTGATCAGGGATATTGGTCTGTAATTCTCCATTTTTTAAAATTTTTTATAAACATATAATGTATTTTTATCCCCAGGGGTACAGTTCTGTGAATTGCCAGGTTTACACACTTCACAGCACTCACCATAGCACATCCCCTCCCCAATGTCCATAACCCAACTCGTAATTCTCCTTTTTGATGGAGTCTTTGCCTGATTTGGGGATCAGGGTAACACTGGCCTCACAGACATCAGGGTAATGCTTCCTCACAGAACAAATTTGAAAGTTTTCCTTCCATTTCTATTTTTTGGAAAAGCTTCAGTAGAAGAGGTATGATTTCTTCTGTAAATGTTTGGTGGAATTCCCCTGGGAAGCCATCTGATCCTGAACTCTTGTTTTTTTGGAAGGTTTTTGATTACTGTTTCAGTGTTCTTGCTGGGGTTCTTCTGTTTATATTGTCTGTTTCTTCCTGTTTCAGTCTTGGTAGTATATAAGTATCCAGGAATGCATCAATTTCCTTCAGATTGACTACTTTGTTGGCATATAACTTCCGGTAATAAGTTCTAATAACTGTCTCTATTTCCTTAATATTGGTCATGATTTCTCCCCTTTCATTCATGATTTTGTTGATTTGGTTCCTTTTCCTTTTCTTTTGGATAAGTCTGGCCACAGGTTTATCGACCTTATTAATTCTTTCAGAGAATCACTTCTAGTTTTGTTGATCTGTTCTACTGTTCTTCTAGTCTCTATTTCATTGATTTCGGTTTTAATCTTTATTATTTCTCTTCTCCTGCTTGGTTTAGGCTTTATTTGCTGTTCTTTCTCCAGGTCCTTTAGGTGTAAGGTTAGCTTGTGCATTTGAGATGTTTCTAATTTTTTTTTTAAAGATTTTATTTATTTATTTGACAAAGTGAGATCACAAGTAGGCAGAGAGGCAGGCAGAGAGAGAGGGGAAACAGGCTCCCCACTGAGCAGAGAGCCCAACGCAGGGCTCGATCCCAGGACTCTGAGATCATGACCTGAGCCGAAGGCAGAGGCTTAACCCACTGAACCACTCAGGTGTCCCAAGATGTTTCTAATTTTTTGAGAGAGGCTTGTACTTCCTTCTAAGGACCACCTTTGCAGCACCCCCTTAGGTTCTTCACCAATGTGTTTTCATTTTCATTGGTTTGTATGAATTGTTTAAGTTCCTCTTTAATTTTCTGGTGGACCCATTTATTCTTTAGCAGGATATTTTTTAACCTCCAAGTGTTTGCATTCCTTCCAAATTTTTCCTTGTGGTTGAGTTCCAGTTTCAAGGCATTGTTGTCTGAAAATATGCAAGGAATAGTTTGTTTTTTGGTATTGGTTGAGACCTGATTTGTGACCCAGAATAGAGAAAGTTCTATGTGCACTTGAGAAGAATAAGTATTTTCTTATTCTAGGATGGAATGTTCTGTATATATCCACAAAGTCCATCTGGTCAAATGTATCCTTCAAAGCTCTTGTTTCTTTGCTGATCTTCTGCTTAGATGGTCTGTCTATTGCTGTGAGTGGAGTGTTGAAGTCTCCTACTATTAATGTATTATTATCAACATGATTATTTTGGTTAATAGTTGGTTTATGTAGTTGGCTGTTCCCATGTTGTGGGCATAGATATTTACAATTGTTAGATTTTCTTGTTAGATAGACCCTTTAAGTATGATGTAGTGTTTAAGTATGTTAAGTATTTTTAAGTATGATACAGTGGTTTTCTGTTACTACAGTTTGGGGTTTAAAATCTAATTTTTCTGATATGAATATTGCTACCCCAGCTTTCTTCTGAGGTCCACTGGCATGATAAATGGTTCTCCATCCCCTCATTTTCAATCTGGAGGTGTTTTTAGGTTCACAATGAGTTTTTTGGAGGCAACATATGGATGGGTCCTGCTTTTTTATCCAATCTGAAATCCCATGCAGTTTGATAGAAGCATTCAGCATGTTGATGTTGAGAATAACTACTGAAAGATATTAATTTAGTACCATCATATTGCTATAAAGTCTCTGTTTCTATATTGTCTCTGTTAATTTTTGGTCTATATTACTCTTGGGGTCTTTCTTCTTTTATAGAATACTCTTAATATTTCTTGCAGGGCTGGCTTGGTGGTCACATATTCTTTCAGTTTCTGCCAGTCCTGGAAGCTTTTTATCTCTCCCTCCATTCTGAATGAGAGCTTTGCTGGATAAAGAATTCTTGTCTGCGTGTTCTTCTCATTTAGATCTTGAATGTGTCTTTCCAGCCCTTTCTGGCTTGCCAAGTCTTTGTGGATAGGTCTGATGTTATTCTAATGTTCCTGCCTCTGTACATAAGAAATCTATACCCTGTTGGCTGCTTCAGGATAGCTTCCTTAGCCCTAAGATTTGCAAGCTTCATTATTATATGCCAGGCTGTTGGTCTATTTTTATTGATTTGGGGAGAGATACTCTCTGCCTCTTGGACTCAAATGCTTGTTTCCTTCCCCAGTTTAGGGAAATTTTCAGCTATTATTTGCTCAAATATACATTCTAGTCCTCTCTCTCCACTCCCCTCAGAGATCCCAGTAATTCTGACATTGGAATGCTTCATGGCATCATTGATCTAAGTCTGTTCTCATGGGCTTTTAGCTGCCTATCCCTATCTTCCTCTGCTTCCTTCCTATCAGCTTATTTTCTAGATCACTAATTCATTCTTCTGCCTCATTTACTATAGCTGTTAGAGTATCCAGTTTATACAGCATCTCATTCATAACATTTTTAAGTTCGCCCTGATTAGATCTTATTTCTGCCCTTACAGATTCATTTTCTCAACCCTAGCTATTGACTTCATGATTATTACCCTGAAGTCTATCTCTGACATCTTGCTTATATCCATATCCATTAGATCTGTGGCAGAGGACATTGTCTCTGGTTCATTGTTTTGTTGGCAGTTCCTCTACCTAGTCATTCTGTTGTGGGATGGTTGAGGGAATGTACTGAGTCCAAAATATCAACCACGACCCAAGCAAAATGCACCTACAGAAAAAATCAGAAGTGGTCAAAAGCTATCACAGATATGCCACAAAAGCCAAGATCATCCAAAACAATGAAAAAAAAAAAAAAGAAAAAAGAAAAGAGACAAAGAGAAAGGAAATAAGAAGAGGGGTTGTGGGGAGAAAGATTATACTTTCTCAGGGTGGACACAGCAGGGTGATCTGCCTGTTCCTGCTTGATTTTTGGTCTAGGTGTTAGAAGATCCTATAACCCAAACTTGAAAGGAAATCAGAACTTACACATATATCAAGATACAACTGAAGAGCATGAAAAATGGACTAGTATGTGGCATAAGTGTATAATACATATATGTGAAAAAAAATAAATACAAATCTATTTGAAATGAGACCAGGGTTTTTAAAAAAGAATAAGAAAAGAAACTAAAAAAGAAATGTAAAATTTTAGCCTGAAGTATAAGCGAGTCATGAGGGAGCACCTGGAGCTTCCTATATTGTCTTCCCCTGGCTGGAGTTTTTCAGTCCTGTGGGAAATAAGCTTAAACTTATTCCCCTGCTCTTCCAGTTTGTCTTCTGTGGGAGGGGATCTGCTGCTCAGCTTCTCAGGTGTCTTTCACAGGGTGGAGTTGCTCCATCCCTTGTCAGAAGAATGGGCTTAATGTGAGCTGGTTGGCTGCCTGGTTTTTGTTCCCTGGCGTCTTTCCACTTCTCTTTAGAGGGTCAGAGCAAATATGGTTCTACAGGAATCTCCATCCCAGAGCTGCAATGTCACAGTACCCCCTCAACAAACCTTCTAGGTCAGTCCATCTCCACCTCTGCATGTACCAAACTCTACAGACACACAAAATTCATGCCCACCATACCTCTCCCGGGGGAGTCATGGGGACCCAAGAGCATCTTTGTGCTTTGTGACTTTGTAGTTGCTAGTGGTCATGGGCTCACACCTGTACCCTCCTCTGCAGCTCCCAGGTCACACTGAGTGCTGCCCCAGTGTCCCTTGCAGATCACATCACTCTGAGAGCTGTTGCCCAGTCGTGGGCACAGGCTCTTTGTGCGCCAAACCACTAAATCCTGCAGCTTCCTATGGCTGCACTTCTCCAAGGGGAGTTATGGAACCCACAAGTGTCTCTGTGCCTTGTGACTCTGCAACTGTCAGCAGCCATCCACTCACACGTACACCTTTCCACAGCTCCTAGGTCATGGTGGGTGCCACGATAGTATCTCCTCATGGGCCACACTGCCCTTAGGGCTGTCCTTGTCGTGGGTGCAAGGAGCTGTTTATCTCTGCTAGGATGTTAGACATCTGTACTTTCTAGTCTTTTTCAGTGTTGTCAGGCTGAAGGCATTCTCCCTACCAGCTCACCTTGTGGCATTTGAAAAGTCCCATCTGGGGTCATTGACCATAACCAGTCTCCTTGCTCCACTGTTTGGGCACTCTATCAGTTCAGGCTTTCCATCTTTCTGAGTCTCCTGGAATCCTGAGACCAAAATAATACACCTAGAATTCTGTACTATGTGCCTTTTTCTGAAGGGGGTGCCTCTAACTAGAGTAGATTTCCAAAGGTCCTGATTTTTTTTTGTTCCTGTGTTCTATCACTTTCTGATGGCTGGCTTGTGGATGCTCCCTCCCCACCACCCCCGCTTATCTGCAGATATTTCCCCTGAAGATTCAAGGTTCCATACCTCCTACCTTACAAAAAGTAGTTGTTTTTCTGCTTGTGGAGATCCAGATAAATCTTCTTACATCTTAGGCTGAGTTTGCGTGTGTTCAGAATGGTTTGATATTCAGCTAAATTAGAGGGACCAGATGAAACGAGGTCCCCCACTCTGCCACCATCTTGCCCCCCTATACCTCACATTTAAGCCTTTCCACTATTCTGCCTTCTATCCTTACTTACCTACAGTCTATTCTCGGATCAGCAGTCAGAGTAATCAGTATGACTGACAAATTAGATCTATCACTCTCCTGAATACTAAGAACCACCTAATGGCTACCCATCACACTTAGAATGTGAGGTCTTTGTTATGCTTACAGGACACTGAACAATACAAACTGTGGCTGTATTGCCAACCTCATTTTCTACTATTCATTCCTCACATTCTAGCCAGTGATCTTGGTTCTTGGTGTTCCTCAAACACATCTGGATTTTTCTCCTCTCAGAGATTTGCACTTGCTTTTTTTTTTTTTTTTTTTTTTTAGATTTTATTTATTTGACAGAAAGAGAGTACAAGCAGGGGAGGCCCTACAGAATGAGTAAGAAGCAGGTTCTCCACTGAGCAGGGAGCCCAATGCAGGGCTCAGTCCCAGGACCCTGGGATCATGACCTGGCCCAAACTCAGACACTTAACTAACTGAGCCATGGTGCCCCCACACTTGCTTCAATCTATCTGAGACATTTTTCCCTCTTAAAAAGAACTCTAAGTCTTATTCCTTGCTATTTTTCTTTTCAAATATCTTATCAGTGAGGATGTCCTTAGCCATTCCCTATTAAGAAAAAAAATCAACTAGTTCACTTCTTACCCACCTTTGTCTTATTCTTCTTCATAAGAAGTTATCATCACCTAACTGTGTATTTACTTGTTTGTTTTCTATCTCACATGCATTAGGATGTAAGTTCCATGAAGAGAAGGGATTATGTTTTATTCACATTGCCAAAAACAGTTGTGCACATTCTTTACCTAACAATTTCTGTGGGTGACCATAAGTTTATTGTGTCTTCTTCTCAGGGTATCACAAGCTGCATTCTTTTTTTTTTTTTTTTAAGATTTTATTTACCCATTTGACACACAGAGAGAGATCCCAAGTAGGCAGAGAGGCAAGCAGAGAGAGAGGGGGAAGCAGGCTCCCCACTGAGCAGAGAGCCCGATGCAGGGCTCGATCC
Organism: Mustela nigripes; assembly: GCF_022355385.1. Taxonomy (NCBI): domain Eukaryota; kingdom Metazoa; phylum Chordata; class Mammalia; order Carnivora; family Mustelidae; genus Mustela; species Mustela nigripes. The sequence continues at coordinate 99,314,466 of NC_081569.1, forward strand.
CAGGACCCTGGAATCACGACCCGAGCCGAAGGCAGAGGCTTTAACCCACTGAGCCACCCAGGTGCTCTCACAAGCTGCATTCTTAACTGGGGGTGCATTGAGGAAGAATCCATTCCCAAATTCATCCAGACTGCTGACAAAATTTATTTTCTTGAGCTATATAACTGAGGGCCCTAGGTGTTTGGCTGGCTGCTAACCAGAAGTCACCCTCACATCCTCAAGGCTGCTTGCAATGTCTAGAGGAGTTCCTACTTAATTTATTAAATCATCAAAGAGAATCTCTAAGTGTATGCTAGCAAGATGGATACACATATGTATTGTATATACATATTGTAATTGAGGGAGTGATATTCATCACCTTTGCTATATTCTATTGGTTAGAAGCAAGTCATAGGTCCCACTCACACTTGAAGGGAGCAAATTATATAGCATGTAAACATATGGTGGCAACCCCAGGTTCTGTCCACTGAATTAGTAAAACTGGTGAGTAGATGAATTAAACTATGATCAGTTTATTTACATGAGACTTTTTAATCCAGGGAGTCCCTCTTTACTCAAAGATAAGCTATCATATATATATATATATATATATATATATATATATATATATTTATTTATTTATTGTATTTTGCACTTCCCACAGTGGTCTATGCAACTTTTGGTTTAGGAAAACTCAAATGACTTGTCTGTATTTGTCAAGTCACAACTGCCAAGATAAGTGCTTTACCCATATTCCTAAAATGTCAAGAAAATGGCAAAGAGCAACAGTAATTTCTCCATGTCTTCTAATTTCAGTTTTATCATACTTTTTTCTTTTCCCTAATTCAGGAGGTTTGGTAGTCATTATGACACTTTGGGTAATAAAAGGAGGGTAGGAATAGGACAGTGTCAATTAAAAATGTTTCTTTGGGGCATCTAGGTGGCAGCTGTTTAAGCAGCTGGCTCTTGGTTTCAGTTAAGGTCATGATCTCAGGGTCATGAGATCCAGTCCCACCTCAGCTCTGCACTCAGCACAAAGTCTGCTTGGGACTCTCTCCCTCTCCTTCTACCCCTTCCCCCACCCCCCACCACTCTTTCCCACAAATAAATAAATATTTATTAAATAAAGGGGGGTTGGGGAGGATCAGAGGAAGAGGGACAAACAGACTCCCTGTTGAGCAGGGAGCCCCTCATGGGGCTTGATCCCAGGGTCTTGAAATCATCACCTAAGCCAAAATCAGACACTTAACTTTTAAAGAAGTGCTACATAACAAATATTTTAGGCTTGCAGGCTATGTGGTCTCCACCGCACTATTCAGCCATACACAATATGGAAACAAATGGACATGGCTATATTCCAATAAAACTTTATTTACAAAACAGACAATAGCCCACCTCAAAATTATCAAATTTATTACACTAAGTTGTTCATATTACCTTACTTTTTAATGTCCATAGGATCTGTAGATCTGCTCCCTCTCTTATTGCTAATATTGATAATTTGTGTTTCTTTTTTCCTTGACTACTTAAGCTAGAGGTTGATCATTTTTACTGACCATCTTAAAAAGTCAGCTTTTGGGGGTGCCTAAGTGGCTCAGCTGGTTAAGTGTCCAACTCTTGACTTCAGCTCATGTCATGATCTCAGGGTCATCAGATCAAGCCCCATGTCAGACTCTGCACTGGGTGTGCAGTTTGCTTAAGATTCTCTCTCCCTCTCCCTCTGCCCCTCCCCTTGTCTCTAAAATAAACAAAATCAGCTTTCAGTTTCACTGATTTTTGTCTATTGTTTTCCTGTTTTCTTTTTTAAAATTTTTATTTTTTAAATTTCTTTTCAGTGTACCAGAATTCATGGTTTATGCACCACACCCAGTGCTCCATGCAATACATGCCCTCCATAATACCCACCACCAGGCTGACCCAACTTCCAACCCCCCTCCAAAATACTCAGATTGTTTTTCAGAGCTCCTAGTCTTTCATGGTTCATCTCCCTCTCCAATTTCCCTCAACTCCCTTCTCCTCTTCATCTCCCCATACCCTCCATGTTATTTCTTATGCTCCACAAATAAGGGAAACCATATGAGGGCACCTGGGTGGCTCAGTGGGTTAAGGCCTCTGCCTTCGGCTTGGGTCGTGATCCCAGGGTCCTGGGATCGAGCTCCACATTGGGCTCTCTGCTCATCAGGAAGCCTGCTTCCTCCTCTCTCTCTGCCTGCATCTCTGCCGACTTGTGATCTTTGTCTGCCAAATAAATAAATAAACCCTTAAAAAGAAAGATTTTAAATAAGTGAAACTATATGATAATTGACTCTCTCTGCTTTTATAATTTTTTTCTTCTTAATTTGGGCCTAAATTGCTCCTCTTCTTCTAGTTTCTTAAGGTAGGTGTTTAGATTATTCAGATCTTTGTTTTCAAATCTAGTAGTTTAGTGCTGTTTCCCCCTAAGCTCTGTTTTAGCTGTGTCATACATCTCAATACATTTGGTTTTTATTTTCTTTCAATTCAAAATTTGTCTGACTCCCTTGTGGCTTTTTCTTTGACCCATTGTTATTTAGAAGAACATTGATTACAGAAATATGGAAAATTCCAAGGTATCTTTCTATTATTATTTAGTCTAATTCTGTTGTGGTCAGAGAACAAACTTTGTATGGCTTAATCTCTTTCATTAGTTTCGGTTTATGGTATACCAAAAGATAATCTACCTTGCTAAATAGTTCATGTGCACTTAAAAAAGAATGTGTATTCTCTTATTAGGTGGAATGTCCTATAAATGTCAATTAAGTACATTGTTGTTTGGATCTTTTATACCCTTACAGGTTTTGTTTATTATCATAACAATTACTGAGAGTGTTGATGTCTCCAACTATTTAACAGATTTGTCTATTTTTCCTTGCAGTTCTATCAACTTTTAAAGATCTCTTTTTGGATACATGTACATGTGCGTTTAGACTTGTTACTTCCTCTTGATGAATTCTCTCTTCTGTCATTATGTAATATGCCTCTTTATCTCTGCTAATAGTCCTTGTTCTGGACTAATAGTAATATAACTCCAGATATTAATAGTAGTATTAAGATAACACCAGTTATCTTTTTTGATTAGTGCTTGCAAATTTTATCTCATCTCTTTAATTTTAACCTATCTACATCTCCACGTTTAAAGTTGTGGGTTTTTCATAGCATATACAATTCTTTTAAAATCTACTCTGACAATTTCTGCCTTTTAATTTGGGTGTATAGGGCATTTATTTTAATATATGTATCGCTATATGTGTAATTGTGTTTATTTGTTCTGTTTTTGTTATTGTCTTGCCTTCTTTTGGAAAAAAATACACACACATATACATAGTTATATCTTTTAGCTTTATTTTATTTAGTTTTATCTTTTTCATTTTTAATAATTACTAGTGGCTTATCACAATTTGCCTCTAAATAGTATTATACCACTTCATATAAAGTGAGATCCTTACTACAGTTGTATTTCAATTTTTTCCCTCAATCTTTGTGCTATTATTGTAACAGGTATTTTCTGGCATAGATTTTACTTTTATATAGGTATAAGTCTCACAACATATTGTTGTTCCAGTTTTTCCTTTAGACTAGAGGTTGGCAAAGTGTGGCCAGCAGGCCAAATTCAGCCCTGGGCCTGGGCCTGTTTTTGTATGACTCCTGAACTAAGAATGGCTTTAATTTTTTAAAAGGTTGTAAAAAGGAAAGAGTGAGAGAGAGCAAAGAGGAGGATGGGAATCTGTCTCTTGTTCTGGATATCTTCAAGATTTTATCTTTGTTTTTAGGTAATTTGACTATTATGCATCTAGGTGTTTTACCTTTACATTATCCTACTAGGAGTTCTCTGAGCACCTTAGATCTGTGATTTATTGTTTTTCACTAATTTTTGAAATTTCTCAACTATTGTCTCTTCAAATACTTCTGCTTTCCCTCCCTGCTCCTGGAATTCCAATTACATGTCTATTAGACTGATATTATCCCACAGCTTTTGAGTCATCTATCTTGTTTTATTCATTTATTGTTTTTCTCTCTGTGTTTTACTCTGGATCATCACCACTGACCTATCTTCAAGTTCAGATTCTTTCCTCAGCTGTGCCAAGTCTACTTATAAGCTACCAACAAAAACATATTAGCATGCTTTTTCATTTCTAGCTCAGTTAAAGTTTCTCATATTTCAGGTAGGTTGCCTGGCTTTTCCATTAAATCCTTTAACAATTTTAGTCTTAGTTACTGTATTGTCTTGGCCTCACAGTTTCAGTGTCTGGGATGTCTCTGAGTTTAGTTCTATCATGTTTCATCTCTTCACAATGGATTCTTTTAGCCTAAGATTTTTTTTTTTTTTAGACTTATTTAGAGAGAGAGAGAGAGAGCAGGGGAAGGGAGAATGAGAGAGAGAGAGAGAGAGAAGCAGACTCTTCACTTAGCGCAGACCCTGACAATGGGGCTCTTCTTTCATGACCCTGAGATCATAACCTTGAAATCAAGAGATGGATGCTTAACTGACGAGCCAACTAGATGTCCCAGTCTTAGAATTTTCAACTGAATGCCACACATCCCGTGGAAAATAGTAGAGATCGATTAATAACATCTATATCTGGCCATTAGCATGAAGGCCTGTGTAAATTTAGTCAGTTGAAACTGGTTTTGATTTTGTTATTTTTTCTTTTACTGTACTATGCTCTGCATGTTCCTTCAGGAATGTTCTCCTATCATCTTGTATTTAGAGTCAGACCCAGGTGACCAAGGGCTAATTTTCCTACTCTACCCTCAGATTTCAGCAATTCCTGGTTGTTCATGTCATCCCACAATCTTGTGCTTCCCAAAGTTGTAAACTGTTACTACCTGTTATTTGATACAGAGCTGATAACGAGTGGGAGTTTAAGTTTTTGGGTCTCTTGGCCCATCTTCAGACTTAAGTAGGGTCTGTGTATCTGGTTCCTGTGCTAACACCTTCTGAAAATTTCTAACTCCTTCCCCATGGCAATTAAACATGGCAGAGACACTTCTCACAGTTCATAAACAGAAGTGTTCTTATATTCTCCCAGTGATAGATTTCTGCTTGGCATTGGGGGAGGATCCTGGGCCTAAGAGGTATTCTGTCTCTCCCCAGGGCCAAAAGTTTCTGTATTTGCCCTTCCCCCAGAGGCACTGGATGTTTGCCTGGGTCCTGGAGGGGGGAAGGTTTGCTGTCCCTCTACCAGTGCCTAATGGCTTTTTTTTTTTAAATGGCTTTTACTTATACAAGAGAAAGATCTGAGGAAGTGGGTAGTGTTTCGCGTCTATCACAACACATGCCTATGTCACTGAGGGGTCTCTTCTTGCCAGGCTCCTGCCCTAGGGGTCTTCATTAGTACCCAGTGGGAGCTTATGAAAAGGAGCCCCAGAATGAATGAATGTTAACTGAATGTCAGGGTTCCCATTTATTCCAAGCTTATATTTTTATCCACACTCAGCCTTTAAGGAATACTTTAAAATTTTAGCTCCTGTTGGGAGACAATTCCTCCAAGGTCTCCCATTTCTGAGTCATTTATGAATAGAAGCATTGACTGCCTTTGTCTTGGACTACCTTTTCAGCCTGGGAAAATAAGAACTAGGTTTGATTACGGTCCACTATCATAAAGATGTCTCCCTCTGGAGGACAGGGCAGGCACACTTAATACCTATTACAAAATATTTAGGCTCCCTAAGCTCAGGGTTCCTCCCTTGCAATGTGACCCACTGCCTGTATAGATGTCAGTGCCTCTTCTGATGGCACTGTAGGACTGGGGATCAGGGAACTAGCACTCTGATAAATGCGATTACAGTGAGTAATAAAGTCCTTTTCCTCTGATTAAAGAAACTATGGCACACTAACATAACTTGAAGGTAGGCTAAAATCTTGGACTCTTCCAAGTTCTTGATCATTTCTTCTTACTTGCTTTAGTGTTCTACTCTCTGCCAAAGGGGAAACCATTCATATATCCTGTCTCCCTTTGAAAGGTCTTGTTCAGTTCCTTTGGTTGCCTTCTCTGATACGTATGAAGAAAAATTGTGATTTTTTTCTTGATGTTAGGATAGGGGTAACATTCTCCTGCAGCTTTCTACATCTTAAGGGGAGTACAACTCCCAAGGTATAGCTACTTGATTATTCTCTATTACCAAAGATAGACCCTTACTGATTTGTAAATTCCATGGTCCTGCTTATGCATATGTTTAATTAGTTTTTTTTAAAGCAGTGTAAGCTTGGATGAAAAACTCTTAAGAATTTTGAAAAGCTGTCCATGGAATGTTTCATCCCAGAGCCAGAAGCAGTAGACCAAGGATATTTACCTTCTAGCACAGGTGAAGCAGGAGAAGTGAAAGAATCTGACTCATGAGAAATATTCTGCAGAATGTACATATGAAGTGGCCAAGTCAAACAGAAGATTGGGGGATACGTAGGAAAACTAAAACCACCTGGGGTTGAAGCTCTCAAAAATGAACAGAATATGGCAGAAAGACCTGAGAAGGATAAAGAACAGATAAAAGAATAGCAAGTGGTATCATGGGAAAATCCTCTCTACATTCACTCTTTTTCTGGTAGACAGAATCCAGATTTCTTTTGTTAGATTTACCTCTTCTGCATTGTGGAAGTCTGGTAAGGGCTCCCAAATAAAGTGCCCACTCTTCCCCTAACCAAATTTCCCAGGATTCCCTGAGTCACAAAAGATAGAAAAACAATTGGAACTGATTCATCACCAAGCTGTTAGTTCCTCACACATAGATCCCAGGACAGCCTCGGTTCCTACCTTTTTAAAAATGTGGCTTATTCTTTCTTCTAACTCTGTGATTATCCACTATTTCCATTTTCCTTAACTTTCTGTTGCTTGCAACCAAAGAAACCCAAATGATATAGGGTACATGGTCCAATAGAGGACATGACATAGGTTAAAGGAAGTTTTTGAAGGTAGTCTGAAATCTAGACACTTTAATTAAAGTTATTAAAAGAACATGTTAACAACTGTCAAAATTTCTGACTATGGTACAATAACTAATCAATTTCATGTTTCTGTGTGCTTATATACACAACATAATTCAGTACTTTTTAGCGTTATCTCATCACTTTTCAAAAATACTATAAAAATGAATTTATAAGATATGGTTGTGTCCAGGGGTGCCTGGGTGGCTCAGTGGGTTAAGTGTCTGCCTTCAGCTCAGGTCGTGATCTCAGGGTCCTGGGATTGAGCCCCACATTGGGCTTTCTGCTCAGCGGGGAGCCTGCTTTACCCTCTCCCTCTCTCTCTGCCTGCTGCTCTGCCTACTTGTGATCTCTCTCTGTCAAATAAATAAATAAAATCTTTTAAAAAAAGATATGGTTGTGTCCAGACAATATTTATCTCTAACATTCAAGATTTTTCAGACATAACTGAGCAGAACAAGAACATTCTCCCACAGGCTAGTTTAACACAGGGTTACCCAACCATGGTACTACTGACATTTGGGCAGCACAGTTCTTTGTTGTGAGGGGCTGTCCAAAGCATGACAGGGTGTTTAGCAGCATTCCTGGCCTCTACCCACGAGATGCCAGTAACACCCCTAGTCATTACAAGCAAAAATGTCTCTTGACATTGCCAAATGTCCCCTGGGGGGGCAAAACTGCTCCCTGGTTTAAAAACACTGGTTTTAACATCACATCTACAACAGAACAAATACAATTTCCAGATGTGTGATACCGTTGTGGAGCCAACTGTGATTAAAACAGAGTTGCATTCTTATTCTAATTCATGGCTAGAACTAAGTTAAATTAAGTATACTAGTCACTAGTCACAGCAGTCACTGGCCCATGTGGCTGCTCTGAAGTGAAATGTACAGGAAGGATAAAATACCCACTGCATTTTGAAGACTTGCCAGAAAATAAAGAATGTAAAATATTATAATTTTGATGTTAACCGAGCTATTTTAGCATACTTACTGGATGAAATATTAAGAATTTCACCTGTGCATTTTTACTTTTTTCTAAAATGTGCTACTAGAAAATTCTAAGTAACATCTATGGCTCACATATTTTCATTGGACAAAACTGGTCTAGAAACCTGAAATGATTTAGTGTTATTTTTTAATAAATTCTTCAGTCTATCAAATAAACTAAAAAGACTATGTAAAGCTCTCCACAGCCCTAGGAAACCAGCTCATAACTCTTTATTATCATGCGTAAATGATTTTCCTCCTTCTTTAAACCAATTACTTCTATTCCAATGCTTTATTCTCAGTGTTTCAATTGGTTCTTTTCTGATTGCTGATTTGTCTTCCTGTTTTTTGTCCTTCTCCGATGCATCTGTTTCTTTTGTACACTCAGGATCTTTCCTTGTGGGATGGTGAGATGCTGCAGCATCCATCATACTTAGAAAATCATAAGCAGGAAGAGGAGGTTTCCATTCCTGAGCAGGTAAAACTGCTGCAAGGAAGATACAGTCAAAGGTTAATAATGAACAGCTATAAAATCATCATATAAATACACTAGAAAATATTTTATTTTGAAAAATATATTTGTAGGAGTAAAGGTTTTATCAGTCTTACTTATCTAAATGAAACCAGATTTTTTTATGGTCATTGTCTAAGAAACTTGATACATTTATCATTACTAGCCATTTTCACTTTTTTATATATTTGCAAGCTATTCTAAATAAAGGGTTTTAAAAAAAAAACATTTGCTTTTTTAAAAAGATTTTATTTGAGAAACCGAGCATGCACAAGCAGGTTGAGCTGCAGAGGGAGAAGTAGACTCCCTGCTGAGCAGGGAGCCAGACGTGGGGCTCAATCCTGGGACTCAAGGATCATGACCTAAGCCAAAGGCAGACACCTAACCAACTGAGTCATCCAGGTGTCCCTAAACATTAGTATTTATAGAGAAAAAAAAAAGGTCCAAATCCAAAATCTCCCAACTAGTTAACCCTTGTTGAGGTTTTAAAAAAAAATAGCAATATGGTAATGAGATTACATACAGATACAAATTAAAATGAAAAGGCCTCCTGCTTTTTACCCTACCCAAATTTATCCCAAAGAATTGTTTTTTTTTTTAACTCTAGCAGAGTTAACATAGTGTTATATTGGCTGCAAGTGTGTAACATAGTGATTCATTAGTACAATACATTACTCAGTACTCATCACAATAAGTGTACTTTTAATCCCCTTCACTTATTTCACCCACCCACCTCGTCTTTGATAAACATCAGTTCGTTCTCCAGAGTTGAGAGTCTGTTTTTCGGTTTGTCTTTTTAAATTTGTTCGTTTTGTTTCTTAAATTCCACATATAAGTGAAATCATATGGGTATTTGTCTTTCTCTGACTGACTTATTTCACTTAGCATTATACCCTCTAGACCCATCCATGTTGTTGTAAATGACGAGATTTCATTCCTTTTTATGGCTGGGTAATATTCCTGTGGGTTTGTGTGTACACACAGATCTTCCTTATTCACTTAGCTATCAATGGACAGTCTGCTTCCATAATACGGCAATTGTTACTAATGCTGCAATAAAGATAGGAATGCATAGATCTTTTTTGAATTAGATACTGTTTCCATATTCCTTGGGTAAATACTCAGTAGTGGTATTACTGACTGGACCATATGGTAATTCTTTTAATTTTTTGAGGAACCTCCATGCTGTTTTCCACAGGAGCTGCACCAGCTTGCAGTACTACCAACAGTGGACAAGGGGTCCTTATTCTCCACATCCTTGTCAATACTTGCTATCTCCTGTATTTTTGATTTTAGCCAATCTGACAGGTGTAAGGTGATATCTCATTGTGGTTTTGATCTGCATTTCCCCGAGGATGAGTGATACTGAGCGTCTTTTCACATTTCTTATTAACCATATGGATGTCTTCTTTGGAGAATTGTCTATTCATATCTTCTGCCCCTTTTTAACTGGATTAATTATTTTGGGAGTGTTAAGTTCTTTATATATTTTGGATACTAACCCTTTATCAAATACATCATTTGCAAATATCTTTTTCTCATTCAGTAGGTTTTCTTCTCGTTTTGTTGATTGTTTCCTTTGCTGTGCAGAAGTCCTTTATTTTGCTGGGTTCTAATAGTTTAATTTTGCTTTTATTTCTCTTGCCTCAGGAGATGTATTAGAAAAATGTTGCTATGGCCAATGCCAAAGAAATTACTGCCTGTACTTCTAGGATTTTATGGTTCAGGTCTCACATTTATGTCCTTAATCCATTTTAAGGTGTAAGAAAGTGGTTTGTATATAGCTGTCCTATACATTTGCTAAATAGGCTGTCTTTTTCCCACTGCATATTCTCACTTCCTTTGTCAAAGATTAATTGACCATATAATCATGGGTTTATTTCTGGGCTCTCTATTCTCCATTGATCTATGTGCCTATTTTTGTGTCATTACCATACTGTTGTGATTACCACAGCTTTGTTGTATATCTTGAAATCCGGGATTGTTCTTGTTTTGTTCTTCTTGCACAAGATTATTTTGCTATTCAGGGTCTTTTCTGGTTCCAAACAAAGTACACAAGTGCTTGTTCTACTTCTGTGAAAAATTTTGTTGGTACTGCGATAGGGATTGCGTTAAAATCTGTTGATTGCCTTGAGTAGTATGGATATTTTAACAATATTGATTCTTCCAACCCATGAGCATGGCATAACTTAACATTTATGTTGTCTTTGTTTCATCATTTTATAGTTTTCACAGCACAGGTCTTTTGCCTCCTTGGTTAAGTTTACTCCTAGATATTTTATTATTTTGGGTGCAATTTTAGATGGGACTGTTTTCTTCTCTTTCTGCTACTTCATTGTTAGTGTACAGAAATGCAACAGATGTTTATTGACTGTATCCTGCAACCTTAAGGCATTCATTATCAGTTCTAGTCATTTTTTGGTGGAGTCTTCAAGGGTTTAACCACTTCTTTTAGGTTGTCCAATTTGTTGACATAGAATTTACCATAATATTCTCTTATAATCCTTTATATTTCTGTGCTGTCAGTTGTTACTTCTCCTCTACAACTTCTAATTTTGAGTCCTCTCTTTTTCATGATCTGGCTAAAAGGTCTATCAATTCTGTTATCTTTTCCAAGAACCAGCTCCTAGTTTCACTGATCTATTGTGTTTTTTTTAGTTTCTATTTCCTTTATATCTGCTCTGATCTTTATTATTTCCTTCTTTCTACTGGTTTCAGGTTTTGTTAGTTCTTTTCTGCCTCTTTTAGGTGTAAGGTTAGGTTATTTGAAATTTTTCTTGTTTTTTGAGGTAGGCCTGTATTGCTATAAGCTTCCCTTTCAGAACAACTTTTGTTATACCCCAAAGATCTTGCACTCTTAGTTTTCATTTTCCTCATCTCTATTTTTTTATTTTCTCTTTGATTTCTTGGTTGGCTCACTGACACTTCATGGATATCTCCTATTGTGTTGTGAGTGTCCTACTACTGTAGTTAAGCTGCTTTTGCCTCAGGCCAGTCATCTGCTATGGCTCTTTGCCTGTGGTGGACAGGGATTAATCTCTGTGTTGTTAGTGAGACAGTCTGGGGTCACAGTGGGCTTGAGTAGGACCAGGTGTTTGCCAGAGATAAGGTAGCATGGGGCACTTTCCCTGTGTTGTCCCCTGAGAAGCTTCTGTTCTGGGCAGGGTCTGCAGCCAGGTTGGGTATCTGCCCCTATCCTACTGCTGGGGCTGAAGCTGGACTAGTGTGTGGCTGTCTACCCCTCTCCCCAGAGCAGGAGTTACCTTGGAATGGTACTGGCCCCTGTTGTGGCTACTTGTACACTGCTTGTGGCACCACTTTAGATAGGCTCTAGCCAAGGGTGGATTGGAAGGTTATGTCCACAGGAGAACACAGGGAGGTAGGCAAGTTAGGTGGAGAGTGTTGTCACTGAGCTGGGTCCCCCAGGTATCCATGTATCTATGCTGAGGGGAAGGGGAAAGAAATGGTGCCTGCCAGCTCCTCTCTTCCCAGAGAAGTCTCCTATAGATTCCTGCCACTCCGGCACACACTTTGAGGTTAGTAAATAAATATCCTGATACACCCCAAGCGTTTTTACTTTGCTTCTATGCTGTATCTCTGTTGGGCTCTTTGTTGTGCTATCTCTTTAAGGGTAGGGGAATCTGCCCTCCAGGTTCTCCAAGGGCCCAGTCTGTTGACTTTTTAAGCTCTAGGCATTAAGCACCACTGATTTTAAGAACTTATGAAATTAGGCCCCTCTGGTTTTCAAAGTCAAATGCTGTGTGGATTCATCTTCCTCATGCAGGTTCCCCCATGCCTTTCGTGCTTGGTGTGAGGGTCCGTTTCTCTCTCCTGTGTGCCCACAGGGTCCCTCCTTTTTGAGACAGTCCTGAAAGTTGCTGAGCTCCCAACCATGTGTCCACCCTTTATACCTTCTTCAGAGTAGCCCCTTCATTCAGCTTTGGAGAGTCTGTTCCACCAGTCTTTAGGTTGTTTTCGGGTTTTTACACTGACATAGGTGTGTGTTATCTAGTTGTATCCATGGGATGGGCTGAGCTTTTTCTTACTCTGTTGTCTTCCCCAGAAACTCGCCTGGAACTATTTCTTATGAATCATTCCAGAAAAAAGTTTTGGAACATACACGCTTATTTAGACAAGTATTTCTTTACATTTTTTTAAATGTCTATTTCTTTTTATTTTTTTTTAAATTTTATTTATTTATTTGACAGAGAGAGAGATCACCAGTAGGCAGAGAGGCAGGCAGAGAGGGAGGGAAGCAGGCTCCCCGCCAAGTAAAGAGCCCGATGCGGGGCTCGATCCCAGGACCCTGAGATCATGACCTGAGTTGGAGGCAGAGGCAGGCACCCCTTCTTTACTCTTTTTTTTTTTTTAATTTATTTGACAGATCACAAGTAGACAAAGAGGCAGGCAGAGAGAGGAAGGGAAGCAGGCTCCCCACTGGGCAGAGAGCCCGATATGGGGCTCGATCCCAGGACACTGGGATCATGACCTGAGCTGAAGGCAGAGGCTGAGCCACCCAGGCGCCCCCTTCTTTACATTTTTTTAAAGCACTTTGTTTTTGAAACTTTTTTCTTAAAATTGAGTATAGTTGACACATAGTGTTCTACTACTTTCAGGTGTGTAGCATAGTGCTTCAAAAAGTTTATATGTTGTGCTATGCTCACCACAAGAGTAGTTACCATCTGTCACCACACAACTCTATAAGTTTATATTTTATATTGTATCAACTATATTCCCTATGCTACACCTTTCATCCCAATGACTTATTCATTCCATAACTAGAAGCCTGTGTCTCCCACTCCCCTTCATCTGTTTTTCCCATCTCCCACCCCTTCCTTCCAGCAATCTTCAGTTTGTTGTCTATAGTTACAGGTCTGATTCTTTTTGTTTATTTTTGTTTGTTTGCTTTTTGATTCCACATATTAGTGGAATCATATGGTATTTTTCTTTCTCAGTCTGACTTATTTCACTTAGCATAATACCCTTAGGTCCATCCACATTGGTAAGGATGTACAGTAAAAGGAGCCCTTGTGTACTATAGGTGGGAATGTAAACTGGTATAGCCAATGTGGGAAACAGTATGGAAGTTCCTCAAAAAATTAAAAATAGAAATACCATATGATTCAATAATTCTGCTACTAGTATTTACCAAAAGAAAACAAAAAGACTAACTTGAAAATATATATGTAACCCTGTTTATTGCATGATTTACAATAGTGAAGATATGGGTGCAACCCAAGTATCCAATGATAGATGTTTTTGAACCTTTTGATTACCCTTTGCATATACTTTATGAAAACAAGCTCATTTTGTAAAAGTAACTATAGATAAGGAATAATTAAAAATTGCTACAGAATCAACTGTATGATAAACAGACAGCAATTAGTGTCTTAGATGGGCTTCACAGTAGTGAATCTGAACATTATTTTAAAACTAGTCATTGGAAGAGGAAAACTGATTTAATCTGATAATATATATAAGTAAATTAGCCAACTCTTCTCTATTTACAAAAACATTTTAGAATTTAGGTACCCATATAAAATGCTATTTTGAGAAGGAAATGTGCAAAGTAAACCGTTAAAAGATAAATTCCAGTGAAAGAACCTCTGCACAATTACATGAAAAAAATAATAATAAATGTTGATAAAACACAAACTTGAGTATCTCTCATAAATCAAATAAATACCTTTAAAGGCTTGGGAAATTCATATAGATTCTGATTTCTGGAGGCAAATTAAGAGCTCCAACAAAAATCTGCATAAATAACATACAGTTTATATATACTCTATATAATTTCCTCATGTAGACTCAATTATATGAAATTCTAGAACATGGTACATCAGGAAGGTATTAAATTTAAGCTACACCTGTAGTTGATATTTAAAATGACCATTGCCAGGTTAGCAGATTCAAAAGTGACCAATAGCTAAAATATTTTCTTGAACATAAGGAATAAGTAAGAGTATGAATAACTGTAGTTTGCAAGATGCAGATAAAGTATCTTTTTTTAAAAAAGATTTTATTTATTTGAGAGACAGAGACAGCGAGAGAGAGTGTGTATGAACTGAGGGAGGCACAGGGGGAGAGGAAGCAGAAGACTCCACCCTGAGCCATGATCCTGAGATCATGACCTGAGCTGAAGGCAGATGCTTAACCAACTAAGCCACCCAGGCACCAGGATATTAAAGTATCTTTAAGGAAAGTCCAACTTAAAACATAATAAATATTTAGGTTATTTATTTTTTAAGGTAAACACTGCAGCCTAGTAGTCTGGCATGATGGCAAAATGCCTGAAAGTAGGCATCTCAATTCTGTTAATTATTTGCTAAGAAAACTATGTAGAGGTCCTGGATGTTTGCCATGGCAAATAAAAATGTACTCTCATCATGTATGAATAATAAACGCTTTGTAATGATAATGACAACAGTAATATTTATTGATCCTTCACTTTGTACTAGACATTATTGTTTTAATCTTTACAACCCCATGCAGTAAGTATAATTTTCATCCCAATTTTATAAATGAGAAAATCAAGACCTAGAACATAGAGCTTGAAGGTTAAATTGAAATCCTGAATAAGAATAGCCAGTGGTCACAATTTCATATAACTTAAGATGTGCAGCAAGACACACATGGCACCACATTACAGATTCAGGCTTTTCTGGGAGTAGCTACAACACCCCAATCTCCAATCTGTCTCTCAAAGTGTGGTAAGATTGGGTCTTGTTGGCACAGAAGACAGGACCAGATACACAGAAGTACTGCTCAGTTTGCTTCTTTCCTGCTGCAGAGGCTATAGGAATAATTTAAGAATAGAACACTGATACAAAGAAATGATGGAAACCCCTCAAAAGGTGAGTTAGCAAAGGCATTAACAAAATTACACATGCTAGTCTCCCAGGAAACTAAAAATAATAATAATTCTGGTTCTTTCCTCTTGGTAATGATTTGAGTTGAAGAATCAAAGCCCTATAGATGCTCCCTGTAGGATAGATCTCCATAAAACTAACAATAATACTTCAGATTTCACACATTACAAAGTACCTTTACATACATAATTTTACTTGATTTTTAAAATAAGTATGTGAGAGGCACCTGGGTGGCTCAGTCGGCTAAGTGTATGCCTTTGGCTCAGGTCACGATCTCAGGGTCCTGGGATCAATCCCCATGTCGGGCTCCCTACTCAGCAGGAGTCTCCTTCTCCTCCTCCCCTCCCCCTCCCCCTTGCTTGTGCTCATTCTCTCTCTCTCTCTTTCAGATAAATAAACTTTAAAAATCTTTTAAAAAATTTATGTATGTGACATAGAGGAGGAACTATTAATCTCACTTCATAGTTGCAGAGGAGGAAACAAAGACTTGCCTAGAGCCACACCATTAATAATCAAGGGGATTGCATTATAAGGTCAGGTTTTTGTACCTTTGAACATCACCACCTTTTTTATTATTTTTATTTTTTTAACTGAAGTACTGTTGACACACAATATTAGCTTCAAGTATACAATAGAATGATTTGACATTCATATACATTACGAAATTATCACCATTATCTAGTTACTATCTGTCACCATACAAAAACAGAATATTAACTGTATTCCCTAGGATGTACTTTTCATCCCCATGACTTATAATTGAAATTTGTACCTCTTACTCCCCTTTACCTATTTTGTCCATCCCTCCCACACTGCCCACCCCTCTGAAAACCTGTGTCTGTTTCTGTTTTGTTCATTTGTTTTTTAGATTCCATGTATAGGTAATATCACATAGTATTTGTGTTCTGTCTTATTTCACTTGGCCTAATACTCTCTACATCCATCTATGCTGTCATGAATGGCTAGATTTCATTCTTTTTTATGGCCGAGCAATACCCCATTTTTAGTATAAATATCACACCTTCTTTTTCCATTCATCTATCAAAGGACACTTGTGTTGCGTCCATACCTTTGTTCTTGTAAATAATGCTACAGTAAACATAGGGGTTCATGTATCTTTTCAAATTAGTGTTTTCAGTTTCTTGTGTAAATACTCAGAAGTGGGATTACTAAGTCACATGGTATTTCTATTTTTAATCTCTTGAGGAAATACCATACTGTTTTTCATAGTAGCTGTACCAATTTACATTCCCACCAACAGTCCACAAGGGTTTTCTCTTTTCTCCACATCCTTGCCAATACTTAATATTTCTTGTCTTTTTGATATTAGCCATTCTGATTAGTATGAGATGATACTTCATGGTGTTTTGATTTGCATTTCCCTGATGATGAGGGATGTTGAACATCTTTTTTTTAAATTTATTTTTTAATTTTTTTTCAGTGTTCCAAAATTCAATGTTTATGCCCCACACCCAGTGATCCATGCAATGTGTCTCTTGGCCATCTGTATGTCTTCTTTGGAAAAATGTCTACTTAGGTCCTTTGCCCAGTTTTAAATAGGACTATTTGTTTTCTTGATGTTGAGGTATATGCATTCTTTATACATTTTAGATATAAGCCCCTTACTGGATATATCATTTGCAAATATCTTCCCCATTAAGTAGGTTGTCTTTTCATTTTGTTGATGGTTTCCTTTGCTGTGCAAAAGCTTTTTAGGTTGATACAGTCTCAACTGTGTTTTTATTTGTTTCCCTTAACTCAGGACCATTCAAAAAAATATTGCTAAGGCTGATGATCTCCAAGAGTTTATTGCCCATGTTCTAAGAGTTTTATAATTTCGGTTCTTACCTTTAGGACTCTAATCCATTTTGAATTTGTTTTTGTGTATGGTATAAGAAAGCGATGCAGCTTCACTCTTTGCCATGTAGCAGACCAGTTTTCCCAACACCTTTTATTAAAGAAACTGTCTTTTCCCACTGTATATTCTGGCCTCATTTGCTAAAGATTAATTAACCTTATAAGTGTGGGTTTATTTGTAGGCCCTCTCTTTAGTTCCATTGATCCATGTGTCTATTTTTGTACCAGTACCATTCCATTTTGATTAATATAGCTTTGTAATACTGTTCAAAAACTAGGATTGTGATACCTCCAACTTTGTTGTTCTTTCTCAAGATTGCTTTGGCAGTCCTTTGTTATTTCATACAAATTTTAGGATTATTTGTTCTAGTTCTGAGAAGATATCCTTGGTATTCTAATAAGGACTGCATTAAATCTGTAGATTTCTTTCAGCAGCATGGACAGATTAATAATATTCTTCTAATTCATGAGCATGGAATATCTTTTTGTTTGTCTTCAGAGTATAGGTCTTTTACCTCCTTGGTTAAATATTTTCCTAGGTATTTTATTCTTTTTGATACAGATGTACCTGAACTGTTTGCTTAATTCCTCTTTCCACTAGTTCACAATTAGTGTATAGAAACACAACAGATTTCTGAATATTAACTTTGCATCATGCAACTTTACTGAATTCATTTATCAGTCCTAATAGTCTTTTGGCTCTAATAGTTTTTTAGTGGAGTTTTTAGAATTTTGTATATATAGTATCAGGTCATCTGCAAATAGTGACAGTTTTACTTCTTAGTAATTTAGATACCTTTTATTTCTTTTTCTTGTCTGATTACTATGTCTAGAATTTCCACTACTATGCTGAATAGGAGTAGACATCTTTGTCTTTTTCCTCATCTTAAAGGAAAAGCTTTCAATTTTTCTTCATTGAGTATGATGTTAGCTGTGGGTTTGTTGTTTATGGCTTTTATTATATTGAGGTATACTCCCTCTATACTCATTTTCTTGAGCATTCTTATTATGAATGGATATTGAATTTTGCCAAATGCTTTTTCTGCATTGAGATGATTGTATAATTTTTATCTTTAAATTTGTTAATGTGTAACATGATGATTGATTTGCAGATACTGAACCATTTTTGCATCCCTGAAATATTTTCCACTTAATCACACTAAATGACTTTTCAACATATTTTTTAATTCAATTTGCTAATACTTTGTTATAAATTTTTGCATCTAGGGGCATCTGGGTGACATAGTCAGTTAAATATTCAACTCTTGGTTTCAGCTCAGGTTATAATCTCAGGGTCTTGAGATCAAGCCATACATCTGGCTCCATGCTCAGCACAGAGTCTACTTGGGACTCTCTTCTTCTCCTCTGCCCCTCCCCCAATGCTCTTTCTCTAATATAAAAATAAATCTAAAAAAAAACCAAAAAAAACATCTTTGCATCTATGTTCATCAGGGATAGTGGTCTGTAATTTCTTCTTCTCCTTCCTCCCTCCTCCTCTTTCTCTCTTCCTTCTCCTCCTCCCTTCCTTCCCCTCCCCCACCTTCTTCTTTGGTAGTATCTTTGCCTAGTTTGGGTATCAGGGTAATGCTGGCCTTGTAGAATAAATGTGGAAGAATTCTTTCCTCTCGTACTTTTTGGAATAGTTTGAAAAGGATACGTATTACTTCTTCTTTAAATGTTTGGTAGAGGGGCACTTGGGTGGCTCAGTGGGTTAAGCCGCTGCCTTCAGCTCAGGTCATGATCTTAGGGTCCTGGGATTGAGCCCCACATCAGGCTCTCTGCTCAGCAGGGAGCCTGCTTCCCCATCTCTCTCTGTCTGCCTCTCTGCCTACTTGTGATCTATCTGTCAAATAAATAAGTAAAATCTTCTAAAAAATTTTTTAAATAAATAAATAAATGTTTGGTAGAATGGGATTCACCTGTGAAGCCTTCTGGTCTAGGACTTTTGCTTGTTAGAAGTTTTTTGATTATTGATTCATTTTTGGTAGGAGTAATTGATTTATTCACATTTTCTATTTTTTCCTGATAGTTTTGCAAGTTTGGAAATTTCTAGGAATGTATCCATTTCTTCTAGGTTGTACAATTTTTTATCATATAATTTTTCATGGTAGTCTCTTACAATCCTTTGTACTTCTGGGATGTTGGTTATAACTTCCCTTTCACTTCTGAGTATATTTGAGTCCTCTTTCCCAATTGAGTCTGGATAAAGGTCTATCAATTTTGTCTTTTTAAAGAACCAAATCTTAGTTTCATTGATCTTTTCTCTTTTTTTAGTTTCCAATCATTTATTTCCATTCTAATCTTTATTATGTCCTTCCTTCTACAACTCTGGGCTTTGTTCTTTTTCTAGTTCTCTTAGGTATAAGGTTGGATTGTTTGAGATTTTTCTTGTTTCTTGATGGAGGCCTATATTGCTATAGCCTGCCCTCTTAGAAATGTTTTTGCAGCCTGCCTCCCCAAAGATTTTGAACTTATGTGTTTCCATTTTCATTTGCCTATAGGTTTTTTTTTTTTAATCTCCTCTTTGATTTATTTACCCATTGGTTGTTTAATGACTCGCTGTTTAACTTCTGTGTGTTTATGGGGTTTTTTCTCCAGCCTTTTTCTTCTTCTTCTTTTTTTTTTTTTTTAAAGATTTTACTTATTTATTTGACAGAGAGAAATCACAAGTAGATGGATAGGCAGGCAGAGAGAGAGGGAAGCAGGCTCCCTGCTGAGCAGAGAGCCCGATGCAGGCCTCGATCCCAGGACCCTGAGATCATGACCTGAGCCGAAGGCAGCGGCTTAACCCACTGAGCCACCCAGGCGCCCCCTTTTTCTTCTTCTAATTAATTTCTAGTCCCATACCATTGTGGTGGAGGGAAAATGCATGATATGATTTCAGTCTCTTTGAATTTATTGAGACTTGTTTTGTGGCCTAACCTGTGATCTACCCCATAGAATGTTTCATGTGTACTTGTAAAGAATGTGTACTCTGCTGTTTTTGGATGAAATGTTCTATATAATGTTAAGTCCATTTGATCTAGTATGTCATTCAAAGCCACTATTTTCCCTATATTCAGTTCGGGTGTTCTCTATCCATTGACATAACTGGGGTGTTAAAGTCCCCTATCAGTATTGTATTACTGTCAATTTCTCCCTTTGTGTCTTTTTTTTTTTTTTAAGATTTTATTTATATGAGGGAGGGGAAAAGTGAGAGATAGAACACAAGTGGAGGGGGAGGGGCAGAGGGAAAAGCAGATCCTCCCACTGAGCAGGGAGATAGACATGAGGCTTGATCCCAGAACTCCAGGATCATGACCTGAGCCAAAGGAAAATACTTAACCAACTGAGCCACCAAGGTGCCCCTCCTTTTATGTCTGTTAATATTTGCTTTATATAATTAGGTGCTCCTATACTGGGTACCTAGATATTTACAACTGTTTTATCTTCTTGTTGGATTGATCCCTTTATTATTGTTATGCTCTTCACTGTCCCTCATTATAGTCTGTTTTAATATTTATATTGCCTGACATAAATATTATTCACCCTTTCTTTTCATTTCCATTTGCATGAAATATCTTTTCTCATCCTTTCACTTTCAATCTAAGTGTATCTTTAAGTCTGAAGTGAGTCTCTTGTAGGAAGCACATAATTGGGCCTTGTTCTTTCATCTATTTAGTCACTCTGTATCTTTTGATTGGAGCATTTAGCCCACTTAAAGTAATTATTGAGGGGTGCCTAGCTGACTCAGTCAGTAGAGCATGTGACTCTTGATCTTGGGGTTGTGAGTTTGAGCCCCATGTTGGATGTGGAAATTACTTAAAAATAAAATCTTTAGGGACACCTGAGTGGCTCCATTGGTTAAGTAACTGCTTTAGACTCAAGTCATGATCCCAGGGTCCTGGAATCAAGTCCCGCATTGGACTCCTTGCTCGGTGGGGAGCCAGCTTCTCCCTCTGCCTGCCACTTTCCCTGCTTGTGTTCTCTCTCTCTGACAAATAAATAAATAAAATCTTTAAAAATAATAAGGTAAAAAAAAGTAATTATTGATAAGTGTGTACTTATTGCAATTTTATTAATGGTTTTCTGGCTGTATTTGTAGTTCTCTGTTCCTTCTCTCGTCCTCCTCCCTTGTGATTTGATGACTTTAACGTTATGTTTGGATTCCTTTCTCTTTATTTTTTGAGTATCTATTATAGAGTTTTGGTTTGTGGTTACCATGAGGTTCATATATAACATACTACATATATAGCAGTTCATTTTAAGTTTATGGTCACTTAAGTTTCAAAATATTCTAAAAGCACTACATTTTTACTATTTCCCCCACACCCCAAGTCTTATGTTTCTGGTGTCATATTTTACATATTTTTATTCTGTGTGTCAATTATTTTAGAGATGACCGATGTTACTACATTTGCCTTTTAATATTCATGCTAGTTATAAGTGACTGATCCACTATCTTTGTTTGCTTTTAACAGTGATTTTTTTTCTTTCATAATTTTCTTCTGGTTATAGCCTTTTCTTTTCCATTTAAATAATTTCCTTTAACATTTCTTGCAAGGCTGGCTTACTGATGATGAGCTTCTTTAACTTTTGTTTGTCTGGAAAACTCTTTCTCTTTCCTTCAATTATCACACCATAACTACAAAATGACAACACCTCATTTGAGTCTATAAAATAGCAATGCAGATAAAGAAGTGAACACAGAGTGAAGAGTTCAAAACCTACAACTGAAAGGACCCCGATACCACGTGACCAGAATGAGTGAGTCAGAGATGAGTGATAACACAGAAAGACCTTCTTCCAGACTATAACTTAAACAATATGGTTACTTAATTTTTCACATTTCCTGGGAAAATATTAAAATTAAAACCTAATAATGGCCATCTAAGACCACCCAGAATAGCCAGAATCATCTTGGAAATAAAGAACAAAGTTGGAGGATCAAATCTCCCAATTTAAAACCAACTATAAAGCCATAGCAAGTTGGGACGCCTGGGTGGCTCAGTTGGTTAAGCGGCTGCCTTCGGCTCAGGTCATGATCCCAGCGTCCTGGGATCGAGTCCCACATCGGGCTCCTTGCTTGGCAGGGAGCCTGCTTCTCCTTCTCCCTCTGCCTCTGCCTGCCACTCTGTCTGCCTGTGCTTGCTCTCGCTTCTCTCTCTATGACAAATAAATAAATAAAATCTTTAAAAAAAAAAAAAAAAAAAAGCCATAGCAAGATAGTGTGGTACTGGCATAAGGACAGATACAAAAACATGTACAGGAATGGTCACAGCAGCACTATTCATAATAGCCAAAAAGTGGTGAAACTCAAATGCCCAACTGGTGACTAAATAAATGTGGTATACCAATACAATGAAATATTCATCCATAAAAAGGAATGAACTATTGATTCATGTTAATAACATCAATGATCCTTGAAAACTTATACTAAGGGAAAAAGCCAGATCCAAAGGCCACATATTCTATGATTCCATTTATATAAATTGTCCAGAAGAGGCAAATACAGAGACAGAAAGTAATTGCCAGGGAGTGGAGGGAAGGAGAAGACAGAGTGACTGCTAATGGGTAAGGGGTTTCTTTTTTGGGGTGATGAAATGTTCTGGAATTCAATAGTGATAATGGTTGCATGACCTTGTGAATATACCAAAAGTACTGAGTTGTACACTTTAAAAGGATGAACTTTATGGTATGTGAGTTATATTTGACTATAAAAATATCACCCATAGGCAAGTTAAACATAGTTAAAACTGCCTAACTTAACAGAAATGAAGCAGACCACCTGGGAAGAACAGGTGTGCTGCAATGACTGACACTTAAATTAGGTATCTGATTAAATATACACAAATATACATAATGGTAGATTCACACTGTGCCAGCTGGCTGAGAAACAATATAACACTGAATTGGAATTTGTACACAAGAAATGTATTTGTATACATATACATACATATTTATATACACACATCCCCTATTTCAGGACTCCATCATAGAACAATGACAAAATATAATATAGTTCAACTGATATCCAATAACAAAATCTTTGGGTAGTATCTTAGGAGGTTTTCATTACATCAAATTTCATACCATTTCCTCAATAGACAAATGATCTAGTCCATTACATCTTATTTAAATTATAGCAACAGGCCCGTTAACTACAATTGTACATAAATCAACATATACGTCTATACCATAGATATAAATTCACATATATTTTAGGAAAGTAGAGACTATCACATATCATACACCAGCATCATAAAATGACCAAGATCTATCTTCTTATGGTTCAAAATTTTGGCTCTGAGTAAGAGATACAGTTTGGAATCCAAAGTTCCTCATTTACTGCTTAATTATTTAACTTTGAACTAGTTACCTAAGTCTTCTACAGGTAGCAATACTTCCTATGACTCTCAGGAGAATTCAATGAGTGAATCACTTAGCATTGTGCTAGACACCTGTTCAGTATTCAATAAACGTTTGTTATTACTATCATTAAATTTAATAAAATGGAATGGAATGGAACTTATTTTCTGGGGTAATAAATACCACAAAGAAGACTGTCCATGGACAATGCTATAACATATTAATATTTAAGATACTTACAAACATTACAATCAACTCATTCTAGCATATATTATTAGCTATAATTCAAGTCTAAAAATCTATGAAAACAGAGAACTCTGTGTATTAAAACAGAAAACTTACTGATATGACTCTCAAGTCCTGCTTCTAGTTTCTTCAGCCACAATAAAAGGTTTTGTTCCTTGATGGCCTGGTCTGATGGAAATGCAAATACTTGGCCACCTGAATGCAGATTGACCACAACAATAAGAGGAAGGGGAGGCAGAGCGTCAAAATATGCCTGTAAGATTCCTCGTCCTGCAGGAGTATTCTGTCTGCAAAAGGGAGCAATTGAATCCATTAGTATTGCTTTTTATAATAAAATTATGAAAACAACAGGCTGTAGAACATTAAACTTTAAATATAGTATCATATCATTAGGTTTATTTTATAAAAAGATATCCTAAAATCCAAGAGATCTATAACTATGTTATCAGTGATCAGATTCAGATAGAAACTCAGAAATGAGTTTCTTTTAACATGGGCATTGTGTTTCTCTTAGGAGGAAAAAACAAAGGTAGTCAGTGACTATTTTCATGAAAACCAGTCATAGTTCAAAGATTTGTCAATTTGGGTTTGATAAAATCAATAGATTCCTCCCAAAGTTGAGCCAAGTATCAGATCACTTATCAGCTTAAAAATTAAATGGTTACAAACTATAAAATAGTAAGATATTTATAATAAATACTTCTCCAAATAAAGTTCTTTTTCCTCAGAAATAAAGGGGTTAATTTCAAATTAAAAATATTTTTTTAAAAGTTCGGCCATACACAAAAACCACAACTTTTAAGATACCTAGGTTTCCTAAAACAGGAACAAAATGTTTTATGTTCCTAAAACATAAAAATATTTTCATGGAAAATACTGTTTTACTCTGAGATACCTACAAAGCCCTGGGAAATTTTTGTCTTAAGCAGTATGTTGTACTGTTGGTGATCTCTTCACAGAAAAAAAAAAAATGTACATTGTCCCATTCTTGTAATAAATCTCTTTTCATTTGATGAATTTGAACAACAAATAGTGTGTATTTATGTGAACTGTGTTCAGACATTAAATGGAACACAAGCCATACATTTAGAAAACATAAAAGAAAATATTGCAGACAAATGCACTAAAAATTATCTGTAACATAATAGGTTGCATTTTAAAAATATAAAAGTACAGAAAAAGGAACTGAAGAAAAATGCCAAAATATCACAATGTTTATTTTTCTGTATTTGCTTCAGTGGACATCAATTACCTTTAAAGTCAGAAAAGTTACTGCTTTTTAAAATTTGTATGACACCAAAAGGAAACCTAAGTAAAAACAAATTTAAGTGGACCACATCAAATTAAAAAGCTTCTACATCGCAAAAGAAACCATCAACTAAATGAAAAGGTGACCTTTGGAATGAGAGAAAATATTTGCAAATCATCTATCTGATAAAGGGTTTATATCTAAAATAACTAAGGAACTCCTGTAACACCAAAGAACACAAACAATCCAATTAAAAAATGGGCAGAGGATCTAAATAGACATTTTCCCAAAGAAGACATACAGATGGCCATTGTCTTTATGTCTGAAAAGATGCTCAACATCACTAATTAGGGAAATTAGGGAATGCAAACCAAAACCACAACGAGATACCACCTCAGCCCTGTTAAAACGGCTAGTATAAAAAAGACAAAAGAGAACAAGTGTAAAGAAAAGGTAACCGTGGTACACTGTTGGTGAGAACATAAATTGGTACAGCCACTATGGAAGACAGCAAGGTGGTTCCTCAAAAAACTGAAATAGAACTACCATCTGATCGAGCAATCCTACTTCTGGGTATTTATCCAAAGGAGATGAAAACAAGATAGTGAAGAGACACATGCACTCCCATGTTTATTGCAGCATTATTTGTTTAACAGCCAAGATAGGGAAACAACCTAACTGTCTGTCAAAAGATGAATGAAGAAGATGTGGTACAGATACAACAGAATATTAATCAGTCATGAGAAAGAAGAAAATCCTGCTATTTCCTACAACATGGAAGGACTCTGAGGACATTATGCCAAGTGAAATAAGTCAGAGAGAGAAAGACATGTACTGCATGGAATCACTTACGTGAAAAATTAGAAAGTCAAACTCACAGAAGCAGAGTAGAAAAGTGGTTGCCCAGAACTCAGGGTTGGGGGAAATAGGAAGAGGTTGGGAAAAGGAAACAAACTTTCAGCTGTAACATGAATAAGTAAGTTTTGAAGATCTAATGTATATAACATGGTGACTATAGTTGTGAACACTATATAACTGAAAATTGCTGAGAACTTAAATGTTCTTATTCCTTCCCCCACCATATATATATATAATGCAAGGTAATTAATATGTCAATTTACACGGAGGAATCCTTCCACAATGTATACACGTATCAAATCACTATGATGTACACTTTAAATATCTTACAATATTGTCAATTATAACTATATACACCTGAAAAAAAATAACTTCAGCAAAATAAAAAATTTATTGTAAAACAATTCAATCCAGAATAAGGTCATCTTAGACCATATGAGGAAGTTTAGTTACTAAAATATCATAACTCATACACTGGTCCCATTATATTAACTCCAAAGATAGAAGTAGAGAGTTTCATTTTCTAAAAAAAATGTATGTGGCGCCTGGATGGTTCAGTCAGTTAAGTGTCTGCCTTTGGCTCAGGTCATGATCCCAGGATCCTAGGACTGAGTTCCCCATCAGGCTCCTCGCTCAGCAGAGAGCCTGCTTCTCCCTCTCCCACTCCCTCTGCTTGTGTTCCCTCTCTTGCTGTCTCTTTGTCTCTGTCAAATAAATAAATAAAAATCTTTTTAAAAAATGTAATCATTATAGTTTCTTACCTTTTACATATTAAAAAATAAGAATATACTTACAGATTTAACCAGCAGGGGATAAGTGAATCCAAGTGTTTATCTTTTGCCAGCTTCAACATTGCTTTTTTATACTGAGGATTTATGCTGCCCTCACTGAATAAAATAAGTAATGGTTTCTGAAGTCTTAAATAAATAGGAAGATTTTCCACAGTGATCTCTGGCTGTTGAAAAAAAAAAAAAGAAAGAAAGAAAAAACATGGAGAATGATGAGACATAAAATAGAAAACAATGTCCAAATCACTCATGCAATTTTAGTTTGTAAAATGGAATTCAAACATATTTTAAGTGGAGATTTTGCTATACTGACTAGTGACTATGAATAGTAAGAGCTTTTCATTTAAGCTCACTTTATCTCAATGAGTTATTTCCAAAATAAAGCTAACTTGAAGATAAAAGAGTTCCCTGTTTTACAAGGATGGAATGCTTCTAATGATTTCTTATGCTAAAATCTGGACCAGATCAGACGGCAAACATATGACAAACAAAACTCTCATTGTATCTAACATACAATTTTTATAGGGAAAAAAATGCTGAGTTTTAAAGATCTAATCCTTCAACAACTATAATTACTTAAAATAAAAATCTTATTTTGTTTCAATATTATGATTTTAGCATAATTAATATAATCAAAAAACATGTTTAAACAATAAAAATTTCAGTTTCATTTCTGTTCAGGCAAAGCTCAAATACCAAACTCTGGTATGTACTTTTCCTTATTTAGTTCTCGAAGCCACTTTGCAAATTCTCACTTTTCTTCTAATTCTTACTCTTTCACACTCGAAATCCTCTTCTCAGACCTTCCTCTTTCATGACTTAAATCTTAGATCCCCTCTTCTTCAAATTTCCCCAAGTAGTCTTCTCATATTAATTATTATCTTTAATCTTCTACACAGGTTATATCCCCTTCCTAAAATTGACAGATTTCACCAGGCCAGCAGAACAGATCTGAAACATTAGGGGAGATGGAACCCCCACTACAAAGTTCACAATGTTATGCTGCATACTGAATCAGAAAGAAGTAACACACTTTCCCTGCCCTCAAAGAGTTCCTACTCTAAAGGAGCAGACAGGTAGATAAACTGCTGTGATCCAAGAAAATTAAATGTATGACAATAAAATTAAGTGAAAAAAAAAACAAGTAGGGGAGCCCATGGATGATTTTGGAAGTGACATTTGATCTGGTCTTGGGCAAGAAATAAGATCTTGACCGAAGAAGGTATGTGCTAGAGCTGGGATTCCAGATATAGGGAGCTTCATGGGGCTAGGCAGAGAGGTGTGAAAGCATTCATACCATCTGGGAACAGTGGGAGTGAAGTCGGCCAGACTTCGGCATGCAAGAGGCAAATGTGGCTGTAAGACCAGATGGGAAAATGCCTTGATAGGTGTTCTAGCTCCCACAAATTCTGAGAAGATCTTGTATCAAATGAGTGACATGGTTATGCCTGTTTTAGAAAGATGACTAACTAGAATACAAATCTGTGAAAGAACAGACCGGTGAGAGGCATTTAGGGAAGAAAGACCCAAGAATTCTGTGAGTTGAGGTGAAAAGATCAGAAACTCAGATTTAGGAATCATCAGTAGGTATAATGATGGTAAAAATTATGGGTATGGATAAAATTTCCCAAAGAAAGAATAACAGAAAGAAGAAAAACACTGAAGGTTGAAGATGGAATTCTAGAGTGGCGAGATGGTTGAAGGAGGACTGGATTGCAAAAGCAAGCGGAAAAGAGATTTTGAAAAGAAAAACCATTGTTAATAACTTTGATTGCTACTTATAGAAAAGGTCATCAAACATGGTAATTGGAAGGTGTCCTTTGGCGATCAGTATACAAGAAGCTATAACTTATCCATATTAAAAGCATAGTTAAAGGAACTTAACATATCTGAGTCAAGTGTTATTAAACTATATTTAAATGTGACAGCCTTGGATAGATGATTGCTTATGTAGTTCATTATTGTGTATTTCAGATTTGAGCATTATTTACCTAGGCTAATTTATCATCACGTTCATTAAAATAAAAACTGGATACCATACAAAAAAATAACTATCTGGTCACCCATTTCTGCTTCCTATCCAGATGAAGAAACCAAAGTCTTTCTAGCACCTTAGTGCAGGTCAGGAGATAAGCTTGCAGCTGGGTGGCTGGCAGCTACATACTCTAGACTTAAATCTCCAACACAGGGCAGCTTTAAGACATTTAATAACCACTTGAGGGCTTCAGAATTTATGGGAAGGTCATAAACTAAAAGCAAAACAATTTTTATTACAGCTGTTGGTTTTTTAGTCCAACACTGTAAACCCAAACACTATAAACTGGAAACACTGCCCCAATGCTTAACTTACGAACAGAGTATCTCTGATAGTTACGTTTGCCCCCAAGTTTCTCAGCCTTAAAGGATATCACAGATACCATAAATAAATAAATAAATACATACATACATACATACATACATACAAAAAAAAATAATACAAAATAAATTTAAAAAAAATAAAAATGTTTTATCCATCAGTCAAGCACAGATGAAAGAGCAAAATGTTCCAATCTCCTCTCAGGCACAACAGGAACAAGTATCAGCAGCCTTAAACATGTGCATGCCCTTTGGACTAGCAATTTGAATCGTGTGAATTTACCATGAGTATGTAATCATGGAAACACCCAAAGATTACAAACAAGTCTAGTCCCCGAGTAAAACAAAACTAAAGACAACTTAAATATTCACCAACAGGAAATTAAATAAGTTTTTGGTTTTTTCAGTGCAACAGAATATTATACAGATATTAAAAAAAAAACAGTATGTATATCTTCATTTCTTGGTGGATAGATGCCTTAATATAAAAAGAAAATCATAGATACACATGGAATTTTTTTTTTAAAGTTTGGGAAAATATTTCTTCCATTTAAATTTGGTCAAGGAGGTTATGGTTGATTCCAATTTTCTTCTCTTAACAGTTCTCTGTATTATCTGGGAGAAAGAAGGCAAAGGCTTATAATAATTCCGAAAATATTATACTATGTATATGGCTAAGGAAATATTCATTTAATAACATGTCATTAAATACAAAAATGTCACCTTAATAATTTGGAAACCTACATCCTGAAAATATTAATGATTTGATTAATTATAACCTGTAACTTTAATGGGAAGAAGGGAGGGAACAGAACCAGGATCACAAAAAGATTTAATAAAGACTACAGCTATTAATCTGAGCCTAAAATATAATGTTATTTAGATCATCATGGCAAAAAACATAACAGGAGGATATTCATTCAGTATTTATCGCTGATAGTAATGCCTCTTATGTCACTTTAGAAATGCAGAGAAGTAGGGCGCCTGGGTGGCTCATGGGTTAAGCCTCTGCCTTCAGCTCAGGTCATGATCTTGGGGTCCTGGGATTGAGTTCCGCATCAGGCTCTCTGCTCGGCAGGAAGCCTGTTTCCTCCTCTCTCTCTGCCTAGTTGTATGTGATCTCTCTCTGTCAAATAAATAAATCTTTGAAAATTAAAAAAAAAAAAAAGAAATGCAGAAAAGTATATATTTACAATATTCCAGCTATGTTTAATATAAATACTAAAACAACAGAAACTGAGAAATATAGGTTACAACTGTTGTGCCCTTGAGTTCACTATTTTCAAAGGAAGCAGTGGAAAAGGCTTTTCATAAGATACTATTTTGTTCAAAACTGTGTAGTAAGAATACTAGCTAACAGTTGTTGAATGCTCACCAGGGTCCAAATATGACACATAACACCATATACCTGTCTCACTTAGTCTTCACAATTAAGTCTCTGCAGCAGGTGCTACGACGACCACCTGCATTTTACACCGATGGCAAGTGAGGCAGAGAGAAGTTAAGAAAGAGCCAGCAAGGAATCAAGCAAGGATCTGAAGCTGAGTAGAATCCACGTGCTTTATATATGCACCAAGTTTCAGCCTAGTTTTAAGTACTTCCTTCAACTGGTCATCAGCTACACTAGTCTCGGCAGTAAAAATAATCCAAAGACATGTCAACTGTTGGCAGTGGACTACAGAAGCTGTGTGCATTAAGAGTGAAGACTAAAACAGCAATCCAATGAATCTTCAGCTCACAAGACATCATGCCCTGTGCCAACAACAGCTGGAAAATGGTGTATTAAAACAGACTATTTTTAACTGGTCTAGATTTTCCTATTTTAAATAATATCCGTATTATAAAATATACTCACAAATGTTTCCAGTAATGCATTTGTTATTATTTGAACTATGTCTTGTGCAGGGGAGTTAGCTAATGGAATGCTCTCTATTTTGCCTTCTTTGTGTCTGGCCAGCAGCAGGGCTGGAAGGGTTGCAGCATATTTATTTGACCTATGAAGAAATGTAGTATTAAGATCTCCAATAAAATATAGCAAGTCATCAAAAACATAAACAATTAGTCCGGGAGGTCAGAGTGGGAGGTAGCAAATGGGGAAGCCCTATTACTAGAGAAAAAAATGAACTCGATTTCCTGGCAAACTTAACTTCTGTATGAGGCTATCTGAGGAAGTGCAGGAGCCTTGACAACCTAGATTAAAAGAAAGCAACAGATAAAAACCTAGCCAGATTTTTTTTTTTCTCCAGACAACTTACCCAACAAGAAAATGTCTAAACAGGATTAGGAACATGCTGCATGGTTATCGACCTTTCTGGACTGCTCACCAGACTGCTGAGCAGGAGACAAGCATTTACTAGAAACCTACTATTTTCCAAGCACTCTTTCAGGCACCTTTAGTTTTCATTTAACCCTCAATAGCCCTACATGAGACCACTATTACCTGCACTTGATAGAGAAGGACACCAGGACTCAGAGAGTGATAAATGGCATAGCTAGGCTTTAAACCAAGGTGCCCCTCATACAAAGTCTATGCTCTCTCCACTGCGACAAAGCCTCAATCTGCCACTTCTTACCACTACTTTTGCTAACAAAAGAGGGGAATCACTAAATTAAATAGAAAAAAATGCTTGGTGTGAAACAACCAGTGAGGTAGTCACATATATATCATGTAAAATCTCAATTGATGGTAAAACAAAGTATAGATGTTATAATACATAAACATTAGTAGAGGTTCCTGTCTTCAAATTACCTGGAAGACTCTCTTAGGTGATCAGTTGGTTACCAATAAAACATGCTCTGAAAACTACTGGCCCACCTCTTGGACCACAGTTAAATGCACAATGACAGCAGAGTACAAGACAGTGGGTGACTTCCTTATTTCAGGTGAATAGGCTTCATATTTTCTAAAGATCTAGAGTTCAGGATTTACTTCACAAGTTACTGCTTTCATGGATAGAAAGAGAGCTTAATCACGAAGGGCATATGTCACCAGTGTTCAGGATGAAAGATGTAAGCTCAAATCACTATTAGGAATATTACAGTCAGGAGGTAAGCAAGACAAATTATTGGGACTTATCAACTCCACTTGCACCTGAAAATAAGCCATTAATGCAGAATGTGATGTACATGTATTACTGTATGTATTGTGTATGCATTACTAATCTCCAAATTTTCGATTCAGTCCTTCATTCTGAACCAACTGAAATATCTGGTAGTTCATAGGAGTCCCACACTCTACAAATAAAGCAACTTATGTGGTTAAAAAAAGCACTGATTAAGTGTATGTTTGCAATAGCTTAAAATTAGGTGGCACTATCAGGTATAGTTATATCGCTTAAAACTGAATGAGAAAATTCTGATATTTATACATGCCTTGGTGGCAAATCAAAATCCAGACACTCAAGATGTAAAATTCCCAAAACTTTGATAATTCCAAAGAACCAAAACTGCAGGTAAGAGAACCCAAAGAGGAAAATTTTTATAGAAAGGTGAAATAGCATGAATCCAAGGTCACCCCTATGGGGACTCTAGCCTAAAGCAAAAGAATAACTAAAAATTCTAAATATGCAGGTGGTACTTCCCAGATCTTCTTTGAAGAAAATTAAAAATTTAGGTATATTGCTGACCTATTTTCCTTCATCAACTGTGTAAAGACAAACAATATATTATCTTGCAAACTTCTTCCTCTCTAAAATTAGAAGACCAAATAAACTTACAGTATTAAAACATCTTCTTCAGAATAAATTCCAGTGATAACATATCCTTTTAGGCAGTTTCCTGCTTCAGTGAAATCTTCTTTCACTATAAATACATAGACAAGACAAAACTCTGAAACCTTTAAAATTATGTGGGCTATATAACTGATGAACAGACTTATAAATGGCTGTAATTTACTATTAATTATAAAGATAAATTTTTACAGGTAGATCTTATATAACTTAGTAGTTCTAAAATAAATCTATGTTCTTTTTATGACATTTGATTACTAGAGAAATGTAAGTTGATATAATGCAATTATGGTTCCCTAAACAAACATACTCTAAATGTGATTTGTCAAATTTATAGCATTCTAATCATACAGAGTTACTGAATAAATATTTGTTGCTTTTTAATTTACTCCTAAGGTAAGGTAATTGAAACAACTGTCCTACACATAGCCTGGAAAGAGAAGTGTATGTGAAATGATGAAAACATTATCATCCCAAAATCTAGAAGTGCTTACATGTACAGAAAAAATAGAAGACTAGTAATTCTAGGCCTTTAACAGTATCTATGTTAGGATTCTGCAATTATGAGGGATTTGTGTCTTTATATTTCCCCTATTTTCTATAATGTGTTTTTGTTATCTTTGAACTTTAATTTGTGTATCTGTCTTTTTTCATTTGTTAGGATACAGATAATTTGTTATCTGTAATAATAATTTCTTACTTATCTGTAAGAAATAATTTATTTCTGTAGCTTTCTGAATATGTTTTGTAAATAATATTATATTTTGGATCATGTTAATGACTATTTTATGACCAAGAAACAAGTCTGAATTAAACACTCATAGACTAATGAGAGAACAGAGGTAAACTTATATAAATGACGTATTCTTGCAACATGAAGGCTAAATGGTAGTGCAGCACTGCGTGGAAGGAAGGTTCATGGCAGTTCAAACAGAAAACTGAGGACAAAAGAACTGAGTGCTAAAGCATCTAGTACTCTGGACATGCTGAACCCAAAAGTTCTGCACCTAAGTAGTAAATACTGTGCTCATGGTGTGAGCATCAGCACTGTTAGCATCTGGTAACCACAAGGCTGTATTCTTTAAAAAGGATAGATACTTTCCACAAGATTAAGAAACACTGTAGCAAAGCCAGGTTACTAAAGTGGCACAGTCAGCCAGTAAGCAACATTGAGGTCTCATTTATAACCATGAATTTCATGAGAAACTATTACCCTGTGAAAATATTTTCTTCAGCCTGTGTTACATCAAAGCAGAAAAGATTCATTTAAAAAAAAATAAACAAAAAGACGCCTGGATGGCTCAGTCAGTTAAGCATCCAATCTCGGTTTTAGTTCAGGTCCTGTTTTTTGGAGTTGTTGAGACTGAGGCCTGCATCAGGCTCAGTGCTGGGCATGGAGCCTGCTTAAGATTCTCTCTCTCCCTCTTCCTCTGCCTGCCCACTCAAAACAAAAACAAAAACAAAAACAAAAAAAGAGAGAGAGGGAAAGAAAGAAGAAAAGTAAACTATTAGAACTGACTGTCTATACTTTTATTTCTAAGAGAAAACAGAACTAAATTCTGGTCAGTAATTGATGATCATTATCTAAAACAATGACAGAATCTGTTTCAGCTTCTTCTTCTTTTTTTTTTTTTTTTTTGATAAATAACAGTGGAAAATTATACTATGTCCATATAATTTCCTCATACAGAAGCCTCTCTACTCATTAATATGTTTCTTTTTTAAAAAATATTTTATTTATTCATTTGAGAGAGGCACAAATGGGGGAGAGGAGCAGAGGGAAAGGGAGAAACAGGCTGCCCACTGAGAGGGAGCCCAATATGAGGCCTGATCCCAGGACCCCAAGGTCATAACCTGAACCAAAGGAAGACACTTAACCAACGGAGCCACCCAGGCACCCCTTGAATATGTTGTTTTTTTTTTTCTTTGAAAGATTTGATTTATTCATTTGACAGAGAGAGATCACAAGTAGGCAGAGGGCAGAGAGGCAGGCAGAGAGAGAGGGGGAAGCAGGCTTCCTGCTGAGCAGAGAGCCAGATGTGGGGCTCGATCCCAGGACCCTGGGATCATGACCTGAGCCGAAGGCAGAGGCTTTAACCCAGTGAGCCATCCAGGCACCCCATGAATATGTTTCTTAAAAGGCTCATCATATATCTTGCTATTTCTGCAATGGAAATATTTAAAACTACAGACCTTGATAAATACATACTTACATACATACATACATACATACATACATACTCTAGACCTCAGATACACATTCATTTCCACCAAACAAGACTGTCAGTTTTCCTCTGAACATTTAAAAACCAGACATACTCTCCTCCTTGGTGGAAACTACATATATGTCAGAATATACCGCAACCCCAAGTATAAGAAAAAAATCATTTAATCTAAATAAGAATGTTCTTAAATCACAATAAATATATTTGTGATATAATATTAATGGTGACCTCCAATATTTAGTTGTGTATCTATAAACATGTTTTAACTGCATAAAATAAATACATTAACTTAGCAATACTGCTTTTTTCCCCACTGTCATGTTACTGAATTGTTACATTTATATACACACACACATATACATATACTACACATATATCTATTTTTTTTTAGCTCTACCAACAAGAGTTGAAAAGCAAGAACACTCCAGTAACTAAAAACACTCCTAATCCCTAGATTTTGGTTTCTAAATTCCATGTCCCACTAAAAGGAACTTAGACCCTTGGTTGAGAAATGGCTGATTCTAGGAATGGGACTGGGAACATTTTGTACCAAAAAGACATACCCCAAAAAAGATGGAAACTTGTCAAAAGGACACAGGAGTCCGACTGAAGGGGTGTGACAGCAACTAATTATAACCCACGGAATAAAATAAGGACTCAGGTGTCTATACTGAAAAATAAACAATGAGAAGGAAAAGCTCTTACAGTAGTATGTGAAATGTATTAGTACATATATAGAATGAATAGGGAGTTAGAAATTTTCCACTTGGCAACCATCATAGTTCTAGCTCTTTCAAGCAATGGATTCTAAAACTGGAATGCAAAAGTATAATGAGAAACAGGACATTTACACAGCTTTAAATTCTATCCCCAAAAGATACTTACTAATTACAAAGGGGGAAAAAAAGTATCTTTCATGTAAAGAGACCTGGCACATACAAATTAGACAAAGGAGACACTTCAGCCCTCATGATAACCACATAATCTTTAAATCATTAGAATCTACATGAACAATAAACAAATATCTGATATAAAATAAGTGCTCAGTAAATGTTAGTAGTCAGCTCTTGTGAATAAAATTCATTTGTACATAAAAATGTAGTCAATTCATAAAAGCCTTTTATTGTTATACATATTCTCATTCAATAGATGTTGAAAGTCCAGTAACTATCACATGAATATCTGCAAAAACCAAAAACAACAAAAAGAAGAAAATCTAATATCTGACTGAAAAAGTCTGAGAACAATCAATCTAGTGAAATAACAAAAGGCATCCTATCCAGATTACATCATTCAGGCACACTGGAACAATCTCTACGTTGTTTAACATTATACTTTTGACTTATTTTTTAAAGACTTATTCATTTGGGAGGGACGGAAGGAGGGAGGAGGAGGAAGAGGGAGGAGGAAGAGAGAGAGTACAAGCTTGAACACGTACACAGGGAGGGGTGGAAATGGGAGAGAATCTTAAGCTGAATCCCTGCTGAGCACAGAGCCCCACTAAGGGCTAGATCTCACAACCCTGAGATCATTATCTGAGCCAAAAACAAGAGTCAGACACTTCACTAACTGAGCCACCCAGGTGCCCCTATACTTTTGATTTTTGTTAAGAGATAATTATGTGTAAATCTTATCATTTATATAAATGATCAAAGTATATTGTTCCCTATATCTTTTACATTAAAAGAAATATGAAAAATCCCTCTCAGCATTTACAATCAGGGAAAAGTTTTTTATTGCCATTTATTATATAATGATGATAAGAAAGCAAAAATTTCATCTTTCTATTTCCGATTGCTGCCAGATTGCCTAAGGTTAAGTTTTATGATCAACTGCAGTGTTTTCTAAATATTCTATACAATTATCCCCTGATCTTTTATGGCTTAACTCTTACTCTTGTTTTAATGATTTTATTGTATTTGTGCTTTTTATTATCTGAAAGCCTTAATTCTTTTTGGAAGGTGCCCAGCTCAGGGCACCAAGCACCTGCGGTAGCTAGGAAGAAAAAGTCAATGGGTAGAAGCAAAAACATTAGAAAGGCAAAGACAAAGGAGTAAGACACAGACTCATTCACTTCACAATTTTTCATAAAGAGAATACAAATGAAAAAGCTGTCCTCTCTAGGATTTTGCCTTTTAAGACGGGAAGCCACAGAACACGCATTCACATTCTTATTATTTCCTTCTAGTAAGTTCTTTTGGCTTTTATTTTAAAAGATTTTGAAGGGCTGCCTGGGTGGCTCAGTGTGTTAAGCCTCTGCCTTAGCTCAGGTCATGATTTCCGGGACTGGGATCGAGCCCTGCATCAGGCTCTCTGCTCAGCAGGGAGACTGCTTTCCCCCCTCTCTCTCTCTGCCTGACCTCTCTGCCTACTTATGATCTCTCTCTGTCAAATAAATAAATAAAATCTTTAAAAAAAAATAAAAGATTTTGAAGACAACATAGAGGGGAACAACTGCTAGAAAGAAATTTGTAGAAAGCAGAATTTAATAACTAGTTAACAGTATCTGTTATCTATAGATATGATGCTACATGGGGATACTCTTCCCAGAAAAATATCCTTAAAAGATTTTATTCAGAATTTGAAATTCATCTTAAATTAGAGAAAAACAAGGGGGCAGGTTTTCTAGATAAATACAAACAGCTAATCTGTGATAAAAAAAAAAACACTAAAGGTTTTGTTACACAGTCAATTCAAGAAGTTATCCATATGGGAAGGCAAGAGAATAACATTATAACAATAATACTGGTTAGAAAAAAACAAACCCCTGTGTACTCTTCCTTTACTACTTACTGAAAGCCATTCCTATAAAGTTAGAAAAAATAGAGTCTAAAAATAGAGAAGTTGTGATATTAAAGGAACACTATAGTCTATGATGTTATGTAAAACTAACAATTAATTGCTGTATGTGCTGTTTCAAAGCTGAATGAAAAAACATTAAATTGAAATGCTCCAAAAATAAGATGGATTAATTGACAGGTAGAAGGATGGACAGATGCACAGGTATGTGCTAAATCAAGCAAGTACAGGTTAAATGCCAATAGAAGAATCTAGACGGTAGGTATATGGATGTTCACTATAAAATCTTTCAACTTTGCTGTATGTTTGAAAATTTTCATAATAAAATGTTGGAACAATAAATGCAAAAACATTTTTGAAAGAGAAAGCAAAAATACTGAAGTTCAGTAATACTGATAATTTGAATCTATAATACAAGACTATAGAGGCCCATATAAAGAAAAAAAAATGACAGAAGAAATTAAAAGCACTCTCATCTTCCACAGAAGGAGTCAAAAATAATTAAAATGGTCTTTAATTTTATTGATTCCAATATTTTTGTTTGTTTTTTTTTAAAGACTATCTTCTCTATGGGGCGCCTGGGTGGTTTAGTTGTTAAACACCTGCCTTCGGCTCAGGTCATGATCCCAGGGTCCCGGAATTGAGCCCCACAGGTATTGAGCCCCACATTGGGCTCCCTGCCTGGTAGGAAGCCTGCTTCTCCCTCTCCTATTCCCCCTACTTGTGTTCCCTCTCTCCATGTGTGTCTCTGTCAAATAATAAATAAAATCTTAAAAAAAAAAAAAAAATCTTCTCTGGCTCTGGGGAAAATAAAACCAAAAGAAGCATTCTCCATATAGACTAAACTAACCAAAGAAAGCATAAAACAAGCAACAGAAACACAAATAAGTTTAGACAATATGTATAAATGATTAAAGTTCACCTGGAAGAGCCAACAGGCAAAAAAAAAGATAATAAAATGTATAAAAGACAAACAAAAGAGTTGACCCAATTATATATTGCAACATGTATTATAAAACTAATAAATTAGAGTGGTGTGCCTGGGTGGCTCAGTCGGTTAAGTGTCCAACTCTTGATTTCAGCTCGGGTCATGATCTCAGGGTCCTGGAATAGAACCCCATGTTGGGCTGTGCGCTCAGGATGCAGCCGCCTTGTCTCTCTCTCCTTCTGCCCCTCACCTTGCATTCTCTATCTCTCAAATAAAAAGATCTTTTTAAAAAAATGAATAGATTAGGTATTGACAGGGAAATAAAAGTGAATAAAATAGAAAATATTTATTATTATTTTCAAATATTTAAACAGATACACAGAGACACACACAAATACAGACATGGATTTAATATGGTGATAGTGGAATCAAAAAAAAAAAAAAAAAAAGAATGAATGAAAAAAGGACAACTGTTAACTATTCAGACAAAATAAAGTTGGCCCCTAACCTCATACCATGCACAAAAATATCCAAATAGTTAAAGACTTAAAAAAGAAAAAAAATCAAAGAACACAATCAAGAGTAGAAAGGCATGCTAAGGTACAGAATAAATAAAGAATTCCTGCAACTCAACAACAACAGCCTCCTTAAAAAACGAGCATAGGATTTGAATAGACACTTCTCCAAAGAAGAGATACAAATGTCCAACAAGCACATAAAAAGATGCTCAGTATCACTATTTATCAGGAAAGTAAAAATCAAAACCACAATCAAATCAAAACCTCACACCCATGAGCATGGCTAGTATCAAAAAACCAGAAAATAACAATGTTGGTGAGGATGTGGAGAAGTCAGAACACTTGTATACTAGTGGTGGGAATATAAAATGGTACAGCCACTAGGGAAAACAGTATGTTCACCCATGTTCACAGAAGCATTATGCACAATAGCCAAGAGGTGAAAACAACCCAAATGTTAGTCAACAGATGAATGGATAAATAAAATGTTTTATATACATACAATGTAATTTTACTTATCCCTTAAAAAGAAGGAAATTCCTTTTTTAAAAATATTTATTTATTTTAAAGAGAGAGAGAAGAGAGAACAAGAGAGAGAGAGAGTAGGGAGGGGCAGAGGGAAAGAGATTAACTCTAGCAGATGCCTCTCTAAGCTCAGAGCCTTATCTCATGACCCCAAATCAAGATCTAAACTCAAACCGAGACTCAGATGCTTAACCAACAGTGCCACCCATAGGCCCCTAAAAGCAAGGAAATTCTGACACGTGCTACAACATGGCTCAATCTTAAAGACATCCTGCTAAGTGAAATAACCAGACAATAAGAGACAAGTCAGACTCACTGAGATATAAAGTAGAATTGGGGCTTTCAGGGGCTAGGGAAATAGGGAAATGAGAGCTGTTGAACAGGGACAGGGTTTTGGTTTTGCAAAATGAAAAAAATTCTGGAGATTAGCTGTACAACAATGTAAATATATTTGACACTAGTGAACTATATGCTGAATCAGTTAAGGTGGTAAATTTTGTTACATGTATTTTATCAAAATTTAAAAAAAGAAAAATATTCAAAGCAAGAAGACAATATAAATTAGTATAAGAAAATATAAATTAAAACAAGAAGAAAATATGTGACTACTAACTGACTTTTAACTGATAAGGATGATAGAGATTTTCTATAACTGAAATCAGTGGATAAATCTCAAAATCAATACATTTGAAAACAAATTTTAAACTGCTAAATACAAAATTATTAAAGCTAACAACCAAACTGGGGGAAAATAACTGAAACAAAATATCAAGAATCTAATATCCTTAATACATAAAAATCTCATAGTAATTCATTAGACAAGCACTAAAACCCCATTTTTAAAAAATGAATAACACATATAACACACAGCTTATATAAAACATAAAGTTATCCTCCTACTGGGAATCTATACCCATTAAACAGTCTAAATTCCACAGATAGATGTATAAATTAAAAAATTTTTTATAG
Organism: Mustela nigripes; assembly: GCF_022355385.1. Classification (NCBI taxonomy): domain Eukaryota; kingdom Metazoa; phylum Chordata; class Mammalia; order Carnivora; family Mustelidae; genus Mustela; species Mustela nigripes. The sequence goes on from NC_081569.1 coordinate 99,355,147, forward strand.
CAAAAAGAAAAGAGTGAAATGACAGATCTTATTTGTTGGTAAACAGTTAAATAAATTATGGTATATGCATCCAAATACATAGCCATGATGATTTTGAAGAATATTAATCATAGGGGAAAAAAGCACCCATGTAATATTAAATAAAAACAGCAAAATACTAACCTAGATACACAGCACTAGCCCAATTACATTAAAATATATACAAATATGCAATACATAGTTAAACAGATAAAAGAGGGAAAGAATTATACCAAAATTTAACAACTAGGGCACCTGGGTGGCTCAGCTGGTTAAGCAACTGCCTCTGGCTCAGGTCATGATCTCAGAGTCCTAGGATTGAGTCCGGCATCGGGCTTCCTGCTCAGCAGGGAGACTGCTTCTCTCTCTGACCTTGCCCCTCATGTTCTCTCTCTCTCATTCTCTCTCTCTCAAATAAATACATAAAATATTTAAATAAATAAATAAATTTGGGGGCGCCTGAATGGCTCAGTGGGTTAAGCCTCTGCCTTCGGGCTTGGGTCTTGATCCCAGGGTCCTGGGACCGAGCCCCACATCAGGCTCTCTGCTCCACGGGGAGCCTGCTTCCTCCTCTTTCTCTCTCTGCCTGCCTCTCTGCCTACTTGTGACCTCTGTCTGTCAAATAAATAAATAAAATCTTTTAAAAAATAAATAAATAAATTCACAACTAAATAATCTTGGATTTTTTCCTTCAAGTTTAATTTCAAAATTCTGTAATTTGAGTTCTTAATCATTAAAAAAGATATTAATTCATTTTTTAATAAACTAGCAATCAAGTTTTTAACTATTACCTAACTCCTTACCTGTTGTCATGTTTGGACTAAACAGTCCCAGCACTGACACACTAGAGTAGGAGATCAGGTCTTTATGTAATTCCCCATTTAAATACTCTTCTGCTTCTTGGACCGATGTTATGTTCACTGGGCATGAAATCCTGTTGCTGAATGAATAGATAGCTATATTCAAAATTAATTTTTAAGGATACTTTTCAGGTTGCAAAAAAAAATAAAACATACTGACACTGACGAACACTATATTCCACAGGGTAAATATCTGACAAAATAAAGACAAATACTATTCTAATTTAAAAAAAAAAAAAAAAACACCCTCATTAAACACAACCTCAACCTCCCCTGAAGTGAAGGAATAAGCTCTCTTCACCTTATCCTGTGATCTCATTTCCTTACTCCTTAACCTATTCAAGGTGTGTCTACAAAGTATGGGAATTAAGTTTATAGACCTCAAAATTTAAAAGTCTTAGGGAGAAGCTGAATACTCACAGCTGGATAAATTTTAGGAGATCTTCAGTTCCTAACATTCCAGTGTAAGACACTGGGGTCTCGCCTTCCTTATACATCTTCACAACAGGAAATTCAGTGACATTTTGCTTAGTACATAAATCAGACCAATCTGCACAGTTCACTCTAGCAAGCAGCATAGTGGATGTGCCTAAACAAGAGGAAATGCACATTTTATAAATATTAATGTAGAAAACTCAGTTGTGTAGACTTAACAACATTTTTACCCCATTCTTTTTTAACCTCTCATCAGCATGAATGGCTTCTACTGGACACTTTCTTCCCTTGATTTTTGCAACCCCTTCCCCAACTGGCTTATTTTCCCATCTCCTTTGCTGCTCTATTTTTGGGTCCCTTTTCCATGTTCATCTGCCAGTAGAGTCTAAGATGTCTGTAGTATTACATCCCTGATACCTGATCAATGCATGAATTTCCAAAGGTGTTCCTAATTTAAAGATTTAAAACAAAAAAAACCCAGATTCTCTTAGCTATAGCTACTAGGTACGGGTAGGTATAAAAATTTGATATATGCTGCCACCTTGTGACTGAGTATAAAATATTCTTCATCGTCTTAGATAAGAAGTGGTTTTTTTCCCCACAAAGTCAACATGAAAAGTTATAGGACTCATGCCCAAAGTATTACAATAGTCTTCCAATTTGGCGTAGTATGATGTAGTAGAGCATACCCATACTATGCATTTCTACATTAAGCCCCCTGAACTTCTAAAACAGTCCCAGGGGCGCCTGGGTTGCTCAGTGGGTTGGGCCGCTGCCTTCGGCTCGGGTCATGATCTCAGGGTCCTGGGATGGAGTCCCGCATCCGGCTCTCTGCTCAGCAGGGAGCCTGCTTCCTCCTCTCTCTCTGCCTGCCTCTCTGCCTACTTGTGATCTCTCTCTGTTGAATAAATAAATAAAAAATAAATAAATAAATAAATAAAACAGTCCCTTTATCTGATTATCTAATTACTAAAAGGATTGTTACTCATATAGAACGTCCTAAATGAAAAAGGAAATCAAGTCTTGGGTTGGTTATCTGCTTTTTTATTCTACAAACAAATACAACTCAGAGTCCTTGCACTGAGGGGCCTGGGAGTCTCTTTATTTGTTCATTAATAGAAAAGACTGTAAAGGAATCTGTTTCCATTTCATTTGGTATTGACAAATGGGCTGAGTTGGGGGATAATTCTATTATTCAGGGACATTATCCAATTATTTCTTCATTATGGCTTATATTTTTCCTCCATTCCTTTTTCTTTCTCTTAATTTTTTGCCAATGAGGTTGGAGAACCTTAAAAAAGGAATTTAAATCTTTCCATAGATTGCATCTAGGGGGCGCCTGGGTGGCTCAGTGGGTTAAGCCGCTGCCTTCGGCTCAGGTCATGATCTCAGGGTCCTGGGATGGAGTCCCGCATCGGGCTCTCTGCTCAGCGGGGAGCCTGCTTCCTCCTCTCTCTCTGCCTGCCTCTCCGACTACTTGTGATTTCTCTCTGTCAAATAAATAAATAAAATCTTTAAAAAAAAAAAAAAAAAAAAGATTGCATCTAGGAAGGAGAATCTGAAAGAGTAACGGGATTTTTAAAAAATATATTAGGAATTACATTATCTGAGACTTAATCACCTCTTCACTTGGGTAATGAAGAAATCAGAAGTTGGATCAAATGTGGTTGAGAAATGAACTGAGGAAAAATGGTTCAAAGTGATTTTTAAAATCTCTTATGTTTTTATTACCATAGAACATGTTATATTTAGGACTGACTTTCTGGAATTAATTTCTTAAGTTCACAAAAGTTCCTAGTATATAAATAAGTTATATACTATTAGCTTATTCATTTATTCAACAATTATTAAACCCCAAATATTCTACAATGTAAGTCAATATGCCAAGTCCAGTGAACTAAGTACAAGATATGGTATCTACCTACAAAGAACTTACTAAAAATTGAAAGAATCTGTAAGCTAGTGCCCCAAAAAACTAAATGGTGGATACATTCCTAAAGTAGCTAAAATAATAAGCCTAGTTAATTAGCATAGCTAAGAAAAAAAAAAAAAAGAAAAACTGTAGGAAAAGGCATATTACAGATATGAAGCATGATACATTCTTATTCAAATGATTATAAAACATTATCCTAATCCAACATTACCTCTCTCTTATTAATATGCCTCCTTACCTCTCCTTATGTCTTCGCTAGAACGATGGCATAGGTATTTTGAATTCAAGCCCATTCCTTGAATTCAAGTCTATTCCTTGAATTCTTATTTACCTACCCCTGGATCAGGTTTTCATAGAACAGTTAAAAGACTTTGGCTATTAAGAAATATCCCAGTCCATAAGGAGCTAACTAAACAGCTTTAAGAACACTGAGATCTTAGATCTTTGGTTAGACTGTGAGATTGGGTCTTATCTGTCACATTTTTGTTTAAGGGTATTTAGTACTCATTTAATATTTAATAGTAACTGGCTCAAGAGTAGGCACTCAGTAAATGTTTGCTAAATGAATTCAGCCAAAATGATTACTGGATTAACTGTGTGGCCACAAGTACTTAATACATAGGCTCTCTAACTACTACTGAAGACAGGTCCATGAAAAGAACCAAGATGAATGCTTCTGAGCATTTCTGAAACTTATGGTTCATTAATGTAATGTTGGAGACACAAATATAAAACATGAAATTTTACATGGTTTTCTTCATCTTTAGCATGCTATAGAGTTTTACAAATAGCTATAGCTTAAAATCAAGAAAATAAGCATGCATACCACATTACATACCTTTTAATTTAATTGCCAAATCGATATAGGACTGCAGAAATGCCATGGATACTGCTTGCCCTACATTAAAATAAAAAATTCAACAGATACTGCAAAATGCGTATCTCCAAAGCATCCGCGACTATACATTTACAATCATACTGATTTATAGGATTTCCCAAAACTGTTATTCCTTCATAAGAAATATTCTAATATATGGTACCCAATAGTATGCAATCATTTAAGAGGATTCTAAATGCAACTAATTTTCTGCACTCATAGTGCAAGGAAAATAGTTGAAGGGCTTTTTCTTGAAGTTAAAAGGAGTATATGTCTTAGAGATCCATAAGACTGTTAATATATTAAAAACATCAGCATGAATTGGTAATTTTTCTAAATTAGTAAATGTTTCAATATGTGCAGCCTAGTTGGGACATATGAACACTATGCCATTCTACAACATGCAATATACAGAATGCAAAAATAAAACCCACCCACTTTGAATCCTCTAATACATAATATTCCCTGACTCTGAAGACTCATACTCACAACCAGCATAGAAAAGCACTATGCTATCAGAAGCCACTACTGTCGTGTTAAAAGTCTCTTCTGTCAGTTCCACCGTGAGTTCCAAAGGCAACCGTCTCTTCCTATCTCTGTAAACAGTTTCTGCCACTTCATCATCTTGAATATCTAAAATGTTCAAAAATAAATTAATGTATATTTTAATGCATAACTTATATAAATACAAATTCTAGTGTATGACAAGCACTGTGATGGACAGTAGGGAAAACAGTAAACAAAACAGACTTAGTCCCTGACCACGTGGAGCTCCTATTTACAGAAAAGTCAGACAATAAACTCATCACTGAATAAACACATAGTTTTAACTTGTGTCAGTTTAAGGAAAGAAAATGGTACCCGAGACATTGTAATAGGGAGATTCAGATCCGGGGAGCCAAAGCCTTCCAGCTAGAGAATCCAAACTTTTTAGAAAAATGTCTTAGACAAAAGGAAAAATATATATGAAGGCTCTAAGACATAAAAGAGCCCAACACAGGGCTTGATCTCATGACCCTGAGATCATGACCTGTGCCAAAATCAAGAATTGGACACTTGACGAACTAAGCCACCCAGGTGCCCCAATTATGCTCATTTTTTATTTTTATTTTTTCAATTTTTTATTTAATTTCCATTTAATTAACATATACTCTATTATTAGTTTCTAAAGTAGAATTCAGTGAGTCATCGGTTGCATATAATACCCAGTGCTCATTAAGTTCATTTTAAAAGGAGAATCCTTATATTTTTTAAATGTACAGGGAAATCTTTTTGGATGAAACTCTATATTTGGGATTTGCAACAAAATAATAAGGGATGGGCAGTGACTGGAACAGGATAGCAATGCATTGATGGTGGTTGGGTGGGGCCAGGTAATGGATACCAGGAGATTTGTTCTATTATCCTGCTTACTTTATGCTAAGTTCATAATTCTTTATAATAACACATTACAAAGAAAGGAATGGAGGAAGACAATTTACAAATGAGAGTATTATTTTCATATGATTTCTAATACTATAAAGTAAAAATACTAGATCTGAATTACAGTGCATCTCCACAGGTTTCAGCCATGAGACTCTAGTCAGTCACATTACTCTCCCTTAGTATTAAATCTGAAACATAAGAGTTATACTACACTATCTTAAAGGAACTTTAAAACACCATGACACTAACAAGTTACAACTTCAATACCAAAATTAATAAAGGCCTATTTTCCTATTTACTATATTTTTTCCTTCTTATTCACATATTTTCATTTCCTTCCAGTTCTTTCTTATTTTCTTTTTTTTTTAAGATTTTATTCATTTATTTGACAGATAGATCACAAATAGGTAGAGAGGCAGGCAGAGAGAGAGGAGGAAGCAAGCTCCCTGCTGAGCAGAGAGCACGATGCGGGGCTCGATCCCAGGACCCTGAGATCATGACCTGAGCCAAAGGCAGAGGCTTTAACCCACTGAGCCACCCACGCGCCCCCCTTTCTTATTTTCTAATCCATTCTTGTCCTCTTCTTCCAACATCTCCCTGCTGAACCACAGATTCTTCATCTACGAAATGAAGGGGACATCAGCCAACTCAATCAAAGTAAATAATGTGTAGGAGAATAGCCCTGAAACTACATTATACTTCAAAAACACAAGCAATAAGTATAATAAAAAGGAATGAAATGGGTTAAAACAAGAAGTTTTAAATGTTACTGAAATGTACTCCCAAATTGTCAAGAATCAGATTTATTTACAATTACAAATCCAACAATATTTACTAGAATTTCATATCCTTATAGGAAAAAGAAAAGTAAAATACCAAGTTGTGGCTCCTAGGTTACTTTTTCTAAACATGGAAGAGACAAGGAGGGCTGAAAGAACCGATTTAGAAGATAAAGGCACAGATGTGGAAAGCTAGAAGCCTGGCATGTAACAATGAAATGTATTACACTCAACATAATACAGCATTCTTACCTTTTCTACCAAATTAACTTGATATTATTCAAAATAGGTTTCTCCGGGTATTTTCATATTCTTAACTGTCAAAACATTCTATGAGAAAGTTAATTCACTGAAATTTCACTGATCTTATGGGTGCCAAGCATAAATAGGGGGTGGAGGGGGAAGGAGCATCACAAAACTTATTACCCATATCTGGACTTGCCATGTCCTCATCTTCATCTTCTTGTATTTCTTCAATGTGCATATTACTTTCCACACGGGATATTATTAAATCAACATCATGTAAGACCAAAAATTCCACTGGCACTCCCTAGAAATACATTCATTTTTAAAATCATGACTAAAAATATGCCATTTTAATAAAAATGTTTTACTTGTTTGATATTAAAATGAAACTAAATCTTTAGAACTCCAGTTTTAAAATTAAATAAAACAAAAAAGGGAATTCCATAATCATTATAGAAAGAATCCAAAGCATATTTTATCTAAAGATAGTGTATACTAATGAAAGAAAAGGGCAAAAAACAACTAGTTGTCTCACTTGCCTGTCATAATTACATTATACTGAAATCTGCAACATTTCACACATAACAGCATGTCCCAACTCAATATAAAAGGAATACATACACACACACACACAACTTAATCATAAACAGAACCAATCAAAATTATTTAGATATTCCACAGATATATTCAAAATAGTATCTCATCCTATAACAATTCTGCTAAAATTTAGCTAAAAACATTTAAAACTACAATTTGCCCCAGGTATTTTAAGAATACCAAATCTAACCCATTGAGATTATTCCATTGTAATCTCTTTCACTAATACCCAACTATCGCATCTTAAAAACATGAAATTTTAGGCCACTAGATTATTTTAATAAATCATTCTTGATTGTAACTGTGCATGAGAATTAAGCTATAAAATAACTCTAAAGTGTCTGTTCTTTGATATCACATATTCATCTTTTTAATATTACAAAGTGAGCAACTTGTTACTTCTGTGGAAATAATAATGGGGTTAAAATGTATAATGATGAAAGTCAAACCAAATTTGTTTGGAGTATACATAGATATTGTGGTAATAAACTTTTTTATTCAAATACAATACCCACAAAGGAAGAACACAAATTATAAGTGTGTAGTTTGATGAATTTTTACAGAGCTGATACACTTATATAACCACCACACAGGTTAAGATACAGAGCATTACCCAGCACACCCAGAGGCCATCTCCTTGCCTCTCCCTGTCATCACCATCCCCCAAAGGTAATCACTATTCTGACTTTCATCACCATCTATAAATTTTGCCAGTTTGAAATTTACATAATAGAATTATATACAGCTTAAACTCTTTCTGTGACAACATTTCCCTTCTTTTGCTCAACACTATTTGTGAGGTATATTCAGGTTACATTCAAAAGCAGTTTATTCTTTTCCAATGATGAATTCATTGTATGAATATACTAGTATGTACCATATGCATGTATGTGTTTATCCACTCTATTGCTTAAGGACGTATGTTATTTCCAGCTTTGGACCATTATAAATACTAACTGCTAGGAACATTACCATAGCTGTCTTTTGGTGCACGTGTATACACATTTCTGCTGGGCAATGCTTAGGAATGAAACAGCTGGTTCACGTGATATATAAATAGCCTCAGCTTTAGGAAGCACTGCCAGATATTTTTCCAATTTTCATTGTACTAATTTACTCTCCTACCAAAAGTTCTTGTAACTCTACCTTCTTACAAACACTTGCTATTGTTACTTCTTAAATTTTTAGCCATTCTGGGGGGTAAGTACTGGTATCTCTAGTGGTTTTGTTTGCATTTCTATCTACAGTCTATTTGCTAATTGGATAAGGGAAATGCATCTTTTATGATGGAGAAAATTAACTGTCTCTACCCTAATTCAGTAATCAAAGCTAGCATCATTATGTGAGAAAACCAGACATCCTCCATGTTAGGATAAGATAAAATACAAATGAACCAGAAGTGTGAAGTATTCTTACCCAGAATGTTTAATGGAGCTAGGCAATCTGACTTCCAGTTTTTAGAAAACATAAGGGAACAAAGGAGCAAGGCAGACAAAAGCAAAAGAAAACAGACAAATCCAGAATATGGAAACCCTGGCCCGTTTATCCAAAAGGCACTATCATGGGGGAAAAGAAGACATTGAGACATTTAAGAAACACACCAAATGCAATTCATAATCCTTAACTAAATTTTGGTTCACAAAAAACATCTATAGAAAATAATTTTAAGATGAGAAAATTGGAGTAGGAATTGGCTATGAGATTACACTATGATATAACAAGTTACTGTCAATTTTGTTAAGTGTGATAATAAGATTGTGGTTATATATAGAAGAACAACAATAATTTTCAGAGTTTCATGCTAGATATTTATGGGTAAATGTCATTATATCAAGTATTCTTTGGAATGTTTCAGAAAAAAGTGACAGGTGAAACAAACAGAATAAAATATTAATTGCTGAATCTAGGTAGTAAGATATGGTTGTTCATTTTTTCCTACTTTTCAGTTTGGTAGATTTTATTAAAAAAAGAAAAAAAGCTCTGAAGAAAGGAATTAAAAAGGGGCTTTTAAAAACTCAGGTACTGGGGCGCCTGGGTGGCTCAGTGGGTTAAGCCGCTGCCTTCGGCTCGGGTCATGATCTCAGGGTCCTGGGATCGAGTCCCACATTGGACTCTCTGCTCAGTGGGGAGACTGCTTCCCTTCCTCTCTCTCTGCCTGCCTCTCTGCCTACTTGTGATCTCTCTCTGTCAAATAAATAAATAAAATCTTTAAAAAACAAACAAATAAATAAATATAAATAAAAATAAAAACTCAGGTACTAAGAAATATCCTAGGCATTAACACTTTCCCTCAAAATACTATGCTGAAACACAAACAACTCTTCTCCTCAGGGCTTCTGCACATGTGTCCTCTCGGCCTAGAAGACTCTTTCCCCACATATCCACAGGCATATTCCTTTGCTTTATTGTTTCTAATCAGTGAGGTCTTCCAAGACTACTCTCTCACCTTACCTTGATTTTTTTTTCCATTGTCTTTAACACCATCTGAAATTCTAGCTATACTGGTTTTGTATTTGTCTCCTGCCACTAGAATATTAGCTCCATGAGGGCAAAAACTTGCTTTTGTTCACTGTTACAGCCTCAGCCTAGGCCTGTGCTTGAAACAAAGCAGGTACACAATAAATACTTATGGAAAGGATAAATGGATGAGTATTAGTATTAGTATTTATTGATCCAATACAAATGTATTGGATCCTGTGCTAATTTAGCACTTTCCATTATTTCTTTTAATATACTGAACCCAACAACTCATTAATGTAGGTTTATTATTATTAACCCTTCTTTACAATGAAAAAGAAAGAGAGAGAGAGAGACATATAGAAGTCAAGTAATTTGCCCAGAGTTACAAAGTGGGATTTGAACTAGGCAATAAGATTCTATAGCATAAACTCTTAATACTATATTGCTAATTAGTGCCCTAGGAAAAAAATTCTGAAGAACTAACACAATACTAAATGATGTTTTAAACTCACTATACAAGGCTTATAATACAGTAATATAAGCATACAATACTATCTATACAACCAGTTCTATACTTTAAGGACCCTCAAACCCTTTGCCTGGAAAGGAGAGAGAAAGAATGATTATACCAACCCAGAATGAACATTATTGCCCTGATGAGAAGGTTAAAAAAAAAATTACACTGAATTTAATAAAGAGATTCATAGAAAAGACTCATCTATCCTTTACAGAAAATATCTTCACAGAGATAGCTATCTCATTACCTATCTTACTGCATGTTATACATTACTATATTACTATATTTTAGCAATTACTATATTTTACTGTATTTTAATAATTTAAGACATCAAACTAAGAAACCATCATGAATTTTAATTTTTCCAAAAAACCTATTTCCTAATAATAAATATTATAATTTCTTATTTAAGGATCTTGACCTATCAGCAAAAAAACAGCTTCAGAAATACTCTTTCGATGACCTAGCCAAAAAGCAGAGCATACTAGCCCCATACTACATTTGAACAATACTACGGTTTTCAAAGTATTTTCCTATTTTGTCTTATAAATTTCTTGTAAGTTATAAGGGAAGGTTTTGCGAATATTTCACAAATGAGAAAACTGAGCTTGACGAAGTTAATTTATTAATCCAGTCCCAGAACCAAAGGAACAGAATCCAGTCTTCTAACCATTGACCTGGTATTCATGCCATAGCCCTAGGCAAGAGAATTTAAGTTTAAATTATCAGGCAGTTCAGGGGCCCCTGGCTGGCTGGCTCAGTCGGTAGAGCACCCAATTCTTGATCTTGGGATCATTAGTTTGAGCCCTATGTTGGGTGTAGAGATCAGTTAGGTCAATTTAAAAAAAAAATTTTTTTAACTGGCAGTTCAAAAACATCAATTATTCAGCATATTTATATAATATTTTGAAATGTGCAGAATTAAAGAGTTCTTAACAATAAAGAAAAATTTTAAGAAACATAAGAAAAAGGAACATTAACAGAAATTTACAAAGGCAAATAAACGGGAATAAGCTTTTTAAAATGTTCAACCTCACGAGTAATCAAAAATATGCAAATTAAAACAGGAACTTTGTGGGTTGAGAAGATTTTTTTTTAACATGATGATGCTCAGTAGTGGCAAAGTGTATGAACAACAAGGAATTCCAAATCTTGCTGGTTTCTCGAGGGCAATTTGACGATGTATTCTAACAGCCTTAAAAAATCCCATCCTCAGGGTCCTGGGATCGAGTCCCGCATCGGGCTCTCTGCTCAGCAGGGAGCCTGCTTCCTCCTCTTTCTCTCTCTCTCTCTCTGCCTGCCTCTCTGCCTACTTGTGATCTCTCTCTGTCAAATAAATAAATAAAATCTTAAAAAAAAAAAAAATCCCATTTCCTTTGACAAACTTCACCTCCAGAAATTTAGCCAAAGGAAAGAACCAGTGATATTCAAAACAGCGTACAAAGGCAGGCATCATAGCACAATAGCAAGTAGTTAGATATAATTTTATGTGACAGGTAGGATATATAGCATGATCTTAATTTTCTTAAAATATATATATATATATTTATGAACATGAGAAAAGAGACAGACTAACAAATGGAAAAAAAAAAAAGAACACCAAAATGTTAACAGCCATAATCTTTGAATAGTGACAATTTATAGAATTTGGTTTCTATAATAAGCTTATATTATTTTATGACCACACATTTGAACTTTCTTTAAATAAGCAGACATTGTAGAGCAATACATAAAATAACTAACCTCTTCTGCTCTTCTGAAGACCACATTAGCATGCTGAGGAATGTCCACTTCCGAAGAGTCCCTTTTTCAAAATGGAAATAAATGTTTTATATGGCTGATCTGAAGAACAGTCATACAGGATGTCAACATAAAAGAGAACTATAAGTTCTTACACTAAAAACAATTTATGAAAAAAGATTACAATTTACTGAGTTTGAGATATTTTAGATATAAATAGAGACTAGATGTTCCAGTCTCCATCTCCATCTTCATTTAGCGAAGTTTAAAGGTCTAAATTTTAACCAAGCTAATAATTAATATACAGACTTTAGCTCAACAACTGGTTCTAACTATATTAAAATTTACTAGAGATCTAAGTTTATTTACAAGTGAAGATATTACCACATTTTAAAAAGAGAAAAATTCTAGTGCTTTGCTAAATACAGTGAATACATAATGTTTAAAATACCTTAACAAGAGTAGAACTCCTGCTTTCCCCAGAAGTCGCCAAGCAACCCATTCTGCAGTCCTTCTATCAGCTTCATATGTCGCTTGCTGACTAACAATAAAAACCAGTGGTAATCCTAGTTGGAGATGAACAGTTGAAACCTGTTGAGGGTCTTCAGCAACTTCAGTCTTCATTTAAAAAAAAAGAACAAAATGTCTTCACTGTGTGAAAACAGGGTTCCAACATTTGGATTTAAATTTTAATTCTTATTAATGAAGTCATGCATTAAAAAAAAAAAACAAACTACAAGCCCATGAAATAAATCTAATAGTGACAGAAATGACCTCATTATTTCCTAAGGTTAATCCTCCTGATGTACCTATATACTTAAAGCATTATAAAACTAATGTATTTACAAGGAGTTAAACATGAAATCACAACCCCAGGGAATAAGAGCATTATAAAGAAATTTAAAAAAATAAAATAAAATAGTGTAGTATTGATAAAGAGGTATTTCAAGGGAAATAGGAAGACGAAAAAAATTCTTTCATATAAAAATTTAACATGTAATGACGTATTACAAAACAAGAGGAACATCTGAGTTAGGACAGCAGCTTGAATATATACATCTAATTTTACTCCCTCCAGTAATCCCAGGGAAAGTATAGCAGGAAGATCTTCTTTAAAGGAGATAAACATACATATGTGAAGAAAGGAAAACAAAAAAGGCAAACATTTTTTGGAAGCTGAAGAACAGAATAATAACTGACTTAGGAGAATCTAACAAAGCAAAACAGTAAGCCAGGAGAGAGAAAGCTAAGAAACAATTCAATCAAGTACAGCATCCCTATAATTGCTCAGGGTTTTTCAGTGCCTGGTGCCTCTGGAACCAGGAGAGAAATACTGGAGGGCAGTAGCAGGAAGGCTCTGAAATAAGGAGGAATACAAGTAAAAGCTTTGGAGGAGTTAGATACTGAGATTCCCCTCCAAATCCATTGAGTTTAGGCAACTATTCCTCCCTCACACCAGAAGAAATCTGGGGGTGACTTCAGAAAATCTCAGAGTGTGAATGCCATGCCAAAAGTGGGGGCATTAAGTAACCGAATGCTAAGATGCCCCCAACTCCCTACCCACTCATTTCCCAGAATAAAAGTGGCCAGACTTCTGTCCTCTGGGCAGAAGATGGGAAGATCCTTTTCTGAGAATCATTAAGCCCAAGAAAAAGCCTGAGGATACTGACATTAGGGTTCTCCAAAAAGCAGCCCAGGTCTAATCACCCTATAGAATTCACAATTAACAAGTCTCATGTACATCCCTAGAACTTCCAATCAGCTTTTAAGGTTCATCTTCTAAATCACAAACAGATATCCAAGGAGTAACATGCATCTGAGGGAAGCCTCTAACATAAAAGATAGAACCCAGAACAAAGAGAAAAACAGATAACATGGAGATAGCACAGACTATTCAGGAAGCAGATTCAGAAAACCACCCCTGATAATCTCCAGGTGATGGGAAGATACTGCATCCATAAAGAAATAAAAATTAAAATTGAACAAATCTGCCAGAAAGTACATACAGCAAAAGATAGAAAATAGGAGAAAATGTAATAAAGGTGAAGACTGGTTCAAGAGGTCCAATGTCCAAATGGGAGTCCCAGAAAGAGAGAAGGGAGAAAAAATAAGGGAAAAAATCGCCACTGAAATAAACACAAAAGTTTCCCATGACTGAAGGAACATGAATTGCCAGACTGAAAGAGCCTACTGAGTAACCAAATAGTGGATAAAAGTAGATATACAGGAAGATCCCTTCTTGCAAGCTTTACAATTATTGATGATTTTTTTTAATCCTAAAAGTTTCTAGAGAAAAATTGATATTTACCCATGATAGGTCAAATTCCAAAATGGTCCCCTTGATTCCTGGTGCACCAATCTTGCATAATCCCAGTCCCTAAAATAGCCATTCCCTTGATTAGGTTCCATTATAGAAACTGTCATGGCACAATGCAGTGGGATTGTCCTGCTGGCTCTGATGGAAGAAGCTGTAATTTTTTGAGAAGGCCCTGTGGCTAGGACCTGTGAACAGCCTGTAGAAGCTAAGAGCAACACCAGCCAATGAGCAGCAAGAAAGTGGGGACCTCGTCCTACAATCACATTGAACTGAATTATACCAAAGCCTAAATAGGTAGAACAACCTGAAGAAACAGTTGGAGAACAATCAGTAATTCAACATTAAAAACTGAAAATGAGGAATAAGCAGTAAGGGTGGAGATCTGGCAAGGAGCCAAATCATTAAAAACTATTACCTCTTCCTAAGGAAGTGTGGCTTTCTTCTGTAAATGAATTGAAACCATTTAGAAATTGTACAAAATATTTTAACATGTGTGTTTAAAAATATTACTCTACCAGCAAAGGCAAGTATGAACTTAAAGGAGTGGGGAGAAAAAAAGGGAGGTATAGAGACCACATCAGTTACTTTACTAAAATAGAACATGAGAGATGGTGAAAACCTCAATTAAGGCATTGGCTGTTAGAATAAAGAATTCAAAAGATATTTAAGATGTAAAATTAGATGTGGGGAGATGCAGGATTTGAGAATGATTTCCCAGGTTTCTGCTATGAATGACTTGATAGTAAATTAAGGGATAATGGAGAAAGAACAGATGGTGGACAAGGACAACACATAGATGTTGGGCATACTAAGCTTAAGGAGAGATACATCTAATTAGTAGTTAATTATATAGATCAGGAAATCCAAAGAAAAATTTAACCTGAAAGTTCGGATTGGAGACTCAGTATAGTTAATGCTATAGAAACAGATAAGATCACCTAAAGAGTGTTTTCTGACCATCTATCACTGTGTGTGTGTAGCAAAGTACTCCAAAACCCAATGGCTTAAAATAACAAGAATCGCTTATTTTGATTGTATATTTGCAAGCTCATCTCTGATCCATGTAGCATTAGCAGGGCCTTTGGACAGGAGGCAAAAGGTCTGCTTTAAAGATGGCTCATTCAGGATACCTGGGTGGCTCAGTTGGTTAAGGATCTGCCTTTGGCTCAAGTCATGATCCCATGATCCTGAAATCCAGTCCTGCATTGAGCTCCTTGCTTCACGGGCAGCCTGCTTCTCTCTCTCTACCCCTCTCCCCTGCTTGTGCTCTCTCTCTGACAAATAAGTAGAATCTTTAAAAAATAAAGTGGACAGAGAGGCAAGATGGCAGAGGAGTAGCAGACTGAAATGACATCAGGTCCCAGGAGTTCAGCTAGATAGTTAACAAACCATCTGAACACCTACAAACTCAACAAGAGATAGAAGAGAAGAAGAGCAGCAATTCTAGGAACAGAAAATCGACAACTTTCTGAAAGGTAGGACATGCAGAGAAGTGAATCCGAAGCAACAGGAAGATAGACCGCGGCGGGAGGGGCTGGCTCCCAGCAAGCAGTGGAGCAGCAAAGCACAAAATCAGAACTTTTAGAAGTTTGCTCCACTAAGGGACATCGTTCCAGAGGCAAAGCAGAGTAGAGCCCTCATGGGGACAGTGTGGTCTCAGTTCCCGTAGGGTCACAGAAAGATTGGAGGTGTCTGAGTGTAACAGAGCTCGCAGGTATTGGAGCAGGGAAGCCAACTACAGAGACAGAGACGAGGAGTGAGCTCTCAGCTCGGGATTACCTTAAACCGTGAACCCCGGCACAGTCGAGCCACTGCTCTTCGAGCAGGGACTCCACAAGTGGCAGATCCAGAGAGGAACCCCCCCAGGAGGAGTGGCACAGGAATGTGTGGCAGGAGTCTGCTGGGTTTGAAGACTCCAAATGGAGCTGTGTGCCAGAGACAGAAATGCTCAGTCACAGGCTGGGTGAGCACAGAGCAAAGCTGGAGACCAGGAAGACAGGAGTAACTGCTTTTCTTTGAGGGCACACTGAGGAGTGGGGCCCTGAGCTCTCGGCTCCTCTGGGCTGGAAATTGGGAGGCCGCCATTTTAATACTTGAGCTGTAGGGAAAAGTTCAGGGAACAAAAGATCCCAAGAGTGAACCAGAACATATTACTTAGCCTGGCCCCTGGCAAGGGCAGTGCAATTCCACCTCGGGCAAAGACATTTGATAATCACTACAAAAGGACACCCCCACCCCACCCCACCCCACCCCCCCCACCCCCCCCCCGCAGAAGATCAGCAAGAACCTCCAGCCAAGACCAAGCTGACCGAACAAGCAGAACAACAGAACTCCAGAGCTAGGAGAAAGTAATGCATAGGATTCATGATTTTTTTCCCCATAATCCTTTAGTCTTGAAAAGTTAAATTGTTTTTAATTTTACTTTTTTTCTTATTCTATTTTTTAACTTTTCTCTTTCCTCCTATAACATTTTTAAACTAGTTTATCTTAACAATAGCTTTCTTTTAAAAAAACATCTTTTTAAACCTTCATTATTACAGTCATATTTTATCCCTTCATTGTATTGGACTTTATTTTTTGAATACATATAGGTTTTTTTAAAATTTTGGGATATAATTTCTTCTAATAAATCAAAATATACCAACTTAGAGTTTTTTTTAAATTTTCATCTTTATAGCATATTCTACCCCTTCATCGTGTTTACCCTGATTTTTGTATATATATAAGTTTCTCTTTCTTTAAAATTTTGGGAGGTAGTTTCTTCTAAGAGACCAAAATACACCCAAAATCAAATGGGTGGCTCTGTTCTATTCACCAGTCTAAAATAAATAAACAAACATATCTCTAAAGTTAGAATATAATTCCTTTTTTCTTTTTTTTTTTTTTTTAATTTCTATTTCTTTTATCCCCCTTACTTCTCCCCCTGGTTTTGGGTCTCTTCTGATTTGGTTAGCATAATTTTTTGGGGGTCTTTGCCACCCTTTTAGTATTTTATTCTCTCATTCATATATTCTTATCTGGATAAAATGACAAGGTGGAAAAACTCACCACAAAAAAAAAGAACAAGGGGCAGTACTAAAGGCTAGGGACCTAATCAATACAGACATTAGTAATATGTCACAACTAGAGTTCAGAACGACGATTCTCAAGGTGCTAGGTGGGCTTGAAAAAGGCATGGAAGATACTAGAGAAAAACTTCCAGGAGAAATAAAATCCCCTTCTGGAGAAATAAAAGAACTAAATTCTAACCAAGTTGAAATTTTTAAAAGCTATTAATGATGTACAATTAAAATTGGAGGCTCTTACTGCCAGGATAAATGAGGAAGAAGAGAGAATTAGTGATATAGAAGATCAAATAACGGAGAATAAAGAAGCTGAGCAAAAGAGAGACAAACAACTACAGGACCACAAGGGGAGAATTTGAAAGAGAAGTGATACCATAAGATGAAACAATATTAGAATAATTGGGATTCCGGAAGAAGAAGAAGAAAGAGAGGGGGGGAGAAGGTATATTGGGGCGAATTATAGTAGAGAATTTCCCTAATGCAACAAAGAAAACAAGCATCAAAATCCAGGAGGTGCAGAGAATCCCCCTCAAAATCAATAAAAATAGGTCCACACCCTGTCATCTAATAGTAAAACTTACAAGTCTTGGTAACAAAGAGAAAATCCTGAAAGCAGCTCAGGACAAGAAGTCCATAACATACAATGGTAGAAATATTAGATTGGCAGCAGATTTATTCACAGAGACCTGGCAGGCCAGAAAGAACTGACATGATATATTCAGAGCACTAAATGAGAAAAATATGCAGCCAAGAATACTATATCTAGCTAGGCTATCATTGAAAATAGAAGGAAAGATAAAAAGCTTCCAGGACAAACAAAAACTAAAAGAATTTGCAAACACCCAACCAGCCCTACAGGAAATATTGAAAGGGGTCCTCTATGCAAAGAGAGAACCTAAAAGTAACATAGACCAGAAAGGAACAGAGACAATATACAGTAACAGTCATCTTACAGGCAATACAGTGGCACTAACTTCCTATCTTTCACAATAGTTACCCTGAATGTAAATGGGCTAAATGCCCCATCAAAAGACACAGCATATCAGAATGGATAAAAAGCAAAACCCATCAATATGCTGTCTACAAGAAACTCATTTTAGACCCAAAGACACCTCCAGATTTAAAGTGAGGAGGCGAAAAACAATTTACCATGCTAATGGACATCAAAAGAAAGCTGGGGTGGCAATCCTTATATCAGATAAATTAGATTTTAAGCCAAAGACTCTAATAAGAGATGAGGAAGGACACTGTATCATACTTAAAGGGTCTGTCCAACAAGAAGATCTAACAATTTTAAATATCTATGCCCTTAACATGGGAGCAACCAACTATATAAACCAATTAATAACAAAATCAAAGAAACACATAGAAAATAATGCAATAATAGTAGGGGACTTTAACACCCCCCCTCACTGAAATGGACAGATCATCTAAGCAAAAGATCAACAAGGAAATAAAGGCCTTAAATGACACACTGGACCAGATGGACATCACAGATGTATTCAGAACATTCCATCCCAAAGCAACAGAATACACATTCTTCTCTAGTGCACATGGAACATTCTCCAGAATAGATCACATCCTGGGTCACAAATCAAGTCTCAACCAGCACCAAAAGATTGGGATCATTCCCTGCAGATTTTCAAACCACAGTGCTCTGAAGCTAGAAATCAATCACAAGAGGCAAGTTGGAAAGAACTCAAATACATGGAGGCTAAAGAGCATCCTACTACTAAGGAATGCATGGGTCAACCAGGAATTTAAAGAATGTAGTGATCCAAAGGGAAACGTGCACCCGAATGTTTATAGCAGCAAAGTCCACAATAGCCAAACTATGGAAAGAACCTAGATGTCCATCAATAGAAGATGTAGTGTGTATGTATATGTATGTATGTGTTCTTGGAGTGGTCGCAGTTCATTAAAACTACCACAGAATATTTCCACTTACACATGGTTATATTTGGATTTCAATACAACAATATTTCCAGGCATTAAAATGTCATCTCATGAACAGTGTATCTTCTATTCTACCTTTAATAAGCAAATACTCCTAAATCCCCCTCAGTGAAAGCAATAGGTCTAAGGAAAGGGAAAAAGATAGAGTTCATCTAAGTAAAATGCATAACTGTAATAAATTTTACATGTGAATGACCTAATATATTAAAATAAGAAACCTACAGGGCGCCTGGGTGAGTCTGTTGGCTGAGCCACCAGCTCCCGGTTTCAGCTTAGATCATGATCTCAGGGTCATGGGATCAAGCCTAGCATTGGGATCCGTGCTCCGCATGGAGTCTGGGTTGGATTCTCTCTCTCCCTCTGCCTCTGTCCCTCCCCCTGCTTATGCGTGCTCTCTCTCTCTCAAAACAGATAAATGAAATCTTTAAAAAAATAATAAAATAAAATATGAAACATACCAGAAGAGGAGCTTCCATTGTCTTAATAAATCTATGTATATTCAATGTAGTCAGTGGTGGTTCCATCAGTGTTCTTCTACATTGCTCAGTCAAATCCAAGACTTGTTTACAATGAAAAAAGTAGAGATGTGCATTTTTAATATCCTCAGTGCTACAAATAAAAAATTAGGGACAGATTCATTTGAAGAAGTTCAATGTATTGTCTTTCTACTATTCAGAAAGACATAGTTCAAATATCTTTATGTCTCATGTGTTTTAGTTACTGTTTTAGTAAAAATCTAAAACAGTAAAACAAAATAAAATGGACCTAAGCAAAAAGGAAGATACAGTTTTAGAGTTGTATTAGCAATTTTTTCCCTAAACTTCTAAATTAGGTTATAGTCAGGTCCACACAATTTTTTTTTAAAATAAAAGACTGTCACCTTGAGGACAAGGAGATTATCTTCGAATGTAGTTGCTTTTCTAGAGCTATGCTAAATAAAGCCTTGTAACACAAATTTTCTAGGTTTAATTTAAACTCAAATCTGTTTTGAATAAACTTCAGCCAAAACATGCCTTAAGATAGAAACCATGTGACAGTTTGTGGGAGTTTGTGAGTTAGTATCTGAAATATTACAAAACTCAGCAAATATGGCTTATAATTTGAGTTCTGGCATCCCTTCAATAAGAGAATTCAAAGATAAACTCATAGTGGGTAAGTAAAGTTTGCCAAAATTAAAATAGCATTTAAAAAATCTCCATATGGCATTAGCAGGGTTTGGCAAAATACTGCAAATTTTTATTTTTTAAATGTTATTTTAATTCTTGATACATGCTCAGAGATCTGAGGTTCACTGATTTCAAATTTAATTACAAACTAAATTCTAATAGATTCAATGGTTAAAGAAACAATCAGTCAAGGACTATAAAGCCTATTCTGTGTTAGGCCCTATACCAAATACAAAAGACTAAGATGAGTAAGATGATTCAAATTCTTGAGGGGCTTAGTATAAAGGACATACAGTTTTTTCTAATGTAGTCTGTAAGTGCTACAATATGCAAAGTACTAAGAGAAACAAAGAAATATTTCATTCTGCCTCAAGTCAGAGAGGAGAAAGAAGGAAAGGAAAAAGAGGTTTGTAAAAAAGATAGAACTTCCCGAACGAGATAAGACAATGGGTACTTTAGACAAAGAAACGATATAGCTAAAACCCAATTAAAGTACTTAATTTTTGACTCTTAAACTCAAAGTACTTAACTTTGGACTATTTAGGGTCTCATATGGTTACATATATTAAAAGCTAAGTTTTGAAAGCAGGAGGACCCAGTTGAGGTTGAACATCATATCATAACCTCTGAAATAATAAAATAATTTTGGAAAGTTATTTCATCAGAAATCATTGGTTGTAGGTAACAGAAACCAAAAAGGTGGAGAGGGGGCTTACTGGAAGTGTAGAAGCACATATCACAGAACACAAGGAAAATTCAAGCAATTAAATCAGAGAACAAATGTATAGATCTGAACAGCAGGAGTTCAAGGGATCTTCATTTTGCCATTAATATTTTTCAGCTCTCATATCTCTTTATATATAAAGACAACCCTCGCTGCTTTACTTCTACATGGCCAAAACATTCCTATGAGCAAGAGAGCCAAAACACTATATAATCCTATTTCTCCATGTCCAATTCCAAGTTCCTGAGAGAGGGGAATCTCATTTGCTAAGGTAAGCCAGTGGTCTGGTTGACCCTAGATCAGGTGACCACCTCTGATCTAACTGATGATAACATGTATGGGGTGAGGGGCTAACATCCTTGGCCTATACACAGACCCTTTAAGAGGGGAGTGTGGGGAGAAAACAAAACGTACTTGTATTCCTATAGAATGCCACCTCTTATACTACCTATCCTATACACCCTCCTTAACCAACATATAACTTCAAACAAATTCAGGCCCAACATGATATAATGATTAATATACTAGACCTACCCAGTGTTAACAGCTCCAGCAACTAGAATAGTGCCTAGTGTATAGACGGTATTCAATAACTATTTGTTGAATAAAAGAATGAACAAATGAAAGAAAAAAATGCATTCACCTCTCCTCCATTAGGAGACAACCCAAAGTCATAGCCAACTACTTCATCCAGAAGTCATGCCATAGGACTATAGTACTCTGAAGGCAAAGTCCCTCCCTATCATTTCAGGTCTAGGCTGGACTCTTTATCATCTTGCTATCCATGAATAGATGAATACTGAAACATCTCCAATATATTAAATATTCAAAAGTATACCAAAAAAAAAAAAAAGAGTAACTGGATATTTTAAAATTCTCATTTTAAAAATAGGGGAAGGCAAAAATCCTTACAGACCATTATCACGTCTAGCCATAGATCAGAATATCCTATGTATGTGGTATATCTTGCTGAACAGATTTTATAAGATAAATGATAGGACCTATATCTTCTGTGTTTTAAGCATGTCACCTTTATCTGCAACTATTCATCACCAGAAAAGGAATAAGCTAGGAACACAGAAAAATATACAATTAACTGGCAGCAAAACTGTAGGGCTGTCACAGAATCACCATGAGATGAGAACAACCAGGTTTCCCCCATTCTGGGATGGAAACTGGCAGTCAACACTGAGAGTTGCAAAGCAGCTGGCTAAACCACTGCTTATCCTATCTTGAGACTCAGTGACTTATAGCAAAGCTTGGTGGTTTTGTCAGCAAAAGTCCCCAAATGGTTAAAAATATTAATCTGTATATAGACAGTGATCATGCATCAAAGTTTTCTTTAATTCATTAATGAAGGAGTCCACAGAATGACAGTCTAATCAGAAGAGACAAGTGAGAAAAGGTGGCCAATGAGAAAATGCTGGCCAGTGTTGTACAGTGCAGTAAAAACATAACTTCTCTCTACAACCTTATTCCCCACCTAGCCACTTCCAAAAAATCATTTCACCTAATCAGCCTTCTATGCACTAAACTCTAAATTTACAGAGTTGTAAAATGTCTGGGACTTAATTAATTGCATGTGGTTTTATCAAATAGTCACTGTTTTCCAAGAGGTCAGCAGGAGAGCTAATTAAAAACTCTTGCATTGTTGGGACATGGGTTAAGGGTCTGCATTCGGCTCAGGTCATGATTTCAGGGTCCTGGGATCGATCCCACATCAGGCTCCTACCAACAGGGAGTCTGCTTCTCCCTGTGCCTGTCTCTTCCCCTGCTTGTGCTTCTCTCATCCTCTGAAAAATAAAAATAAAACTAAAAACCAAAACAAAAACAAAAACCCTTGCATGGTATAAAAAGGTCACATGATCACCATTTTGCCTTGCTTCCTATTAATTTTCCTGAAGAGCATTTTGAGGAAAAATCTTTAAAATACACTGGCTATTCCCTGTGTCTATAATTATCAAAGGAAAGAAATGTCAACCCTAGGTTGCCCAGGCAAAAAGTCAAAAGAAGGCCTCTACCTAAAATTGTAAGCTAGAAACTAGACAAGAAAAATAAACATTTAAAAAATTATGCTCAAAAACTGTACTTAAATATATTTAAGACTATTCTGACAGGGGCACCTGGGTGGCTCAGTGGGTTAAAGCCTCTGCCTTCTGCTCATGTCCTGATCTCAGGGTCCTGGGATCGAGCCCCACATCGGACTCTCTGCTCAGCGGGGAGCCTGCTTCCTCCTCTCTGCCTGCCTCTCTGCCTACTTGTGATCTCTGTCTGTCCAATAAATAAATAAAATCTTAAAAAAAAAAGACTCTTCTGACAAAGTAACTTAAAGAACTCTCAGAAAAAAATTCTGGAGTTTAGTTATGAAAGCTGTTATTTTATAACCTATGGGATCACTGTGGGAGATCTATTCCTAAAATATGCTTGGCCACTCATGGGATCACATATTGTGGCTTATCCATAGTGTCTTTGTTCACCTTAGCCTAATATCACCTCTGTATATTTAAATTCATTTTCAGACTATACAATGGAAGACAGTAACAATGAAGGAGATTTGCAGTTTCATTTATATATTCCCATCTGCTTACAATTCCTCTCGGGTAAGCCCATGATATAAACTCTGATGGAGATGCTGAGTAAGTAATGGGAAAGAAGCAAACATAAAATTGTTGACATATCCCTCTTGTACATACCCAATACTTTCCAAAAGGGCAGTTTCTGTGGTTAGAACAAACTGGTATGTAGTCCCATATACAAAAGCAGCTTCCATGACTGCTCTGTGTTCTGAAGAAAAGATAAGAGAGTTGGGAGACATAAGAAGTTAGTTTGTGTGACTCTCTGAGTACTGTCCTACACCCTTTGAAGCTCTATTATGAAGAAAAATTCCTTGTAGGAATCCCAGTTGAGAAAATGCAGGCAGTTAAAGAAATTATGAAAAGTCTATTATATTCAAGGAAAGAGAAGAGTTAATAGGAAATAGAAATGAGTTATACTTGAGAATATAACCTATGACAAATCTGTGACAGTTTCCTCCTCATAGTAGGGGGAAGACTATGCATCCACCATCCAATTTTTACATGTTATATTTTACATATGTATATGCCTACTTATTGTTTCTGGCTTGGTTTTCTTTTAATCAAAGTTATTCTTTTTTAAATGATTTTTATTAACATATAATGTATTATTTGCCCTGGGGTAGGGTTCTGTGAATCATCAGGCTTACACATTTCAAACTTATTCTTATATATAGTTTAAAAAAAAGCAATTCAGGGGCCCCTGGGTGGCTCAGTGGGTTAAAGCCTCTGCCTTCGGCTCAGGTCATGATCTCAGGGTCCTGGGATCGAGCCCCGCATCGGGCTCTCTGCTCAGCGGGGAGCCTGCTTCCTTCTCTCTCTCTGCCTGCCTCTCTGCCTGCTTGTGGTCTCTCTCTGTCAAATAAATAAATAAATAAATTTAGAAAAAAAAAAAAAAAGGCAATTCTGGGTGCCTGGGTAGCTCAGCTGGTTAAGCGTCTGCCTTTGGCTCAGGTCATTATCCCAGAGTCCAGGGATCAAACCCTGCATCAGGCTCTCTGCTCAGCTGGGGGCCTGCTTTTCCGTCTCCCTCTGCCTGATGCTCTGCTGACTTGTGCATGCGCTCTCTCTCTTTCTGTCAAATAAATAAATAAAATATTTCTAATAAATAAATAAATAAAAAGAAGCAATTCTCTAAAACATATTAAGAAAAACAACAATTTATCCCCCACCCTCCACCCCATTTCCAATTCCCAAGGGACAGCTACTTTCAATTCCTTTATTGTTTCTTTTGGTATTTACCTCCAACTCTTATCTCTTGATTTTTTAAGTGTTATCATTACTATTTATTGACTTCCCACTATGGCAGGTGATAACTTAGCTCTTTCCCAAAACCTCACCCCACATATACACTTCTATCCCCTCAATGATCCCAATATAGTTCTAATTTTTATTAGCTTAATTATCTGCATTTACATTGTCATAACTCAGCAAATACTATTTACAAGTGAGTCACAGAGTGCCAAATGAACATTTCTCCTTTTCCGAGCAACTTCTGCACTAGCTATTTAAATTTATTTCTATTGCTAAATTCTTCCACTGCTGGCGAATGCTCTCAATACTTCAAATAGATCGGGCACCTGAGCAGTTCCCTCTTCTTGGAGACACTTCTGCAGAGCCCACAGATTCACTGCAGTGCCTGCGACTGGGCCTGCTACACAGCTTCTATCCTGGGAACTCACTACTCACTTCACCATCATCCTGGGGATTCTCTTACTCTGTCTCTTGTGCTGGGTCCTTTGGCCTATTATCCACATCCTCCTGACTGATTTGCTCCCTCGCTCCCATTCTCTAGCACCTTGTGCTTGTGAGAGGATATATGAAATACACATGTTTTGTGACCTTATGCTTATAAAAATGTCTTCATTTTATATTGTAACTAACTACAGTTGTCTGCATATTGAATTCTATGTTCAAGTCATTTCCCCTGAGAATTCTGAAAACATTGCTCCATTTTCTTGGGTTTCTAGGACTGCAACTGAGAAGTCCAATGCAATTCTGATTCTTGATGCTTTAACTGTATACTCTTTCTTTCTGGAAGCTTTTAGAACAGTATTTGTTCCCAACATTCTGAAACTGCAAAATGAGATGTTTTACATTCACCCATTATCCTGGGATTCAGTGAGCCCTTCCAATCTGGAAGGTCAAATCCTTCAGTTCTGGGAAATTTTCTCTATTTACTTGAAGCATTTCTTCCTTTCCATTTCATTTGATTTCCCCTTTTCTCCTCACTGCCATTTCTAGGCAGTCATCTCCCCCACCCCCCAATCTCCTACCACATGAGGAGTTCATCAGAGTATTCCACTCACCATTCTGCCTTGAAGTCATCTACCACCCCAGCCAGAAACAAACCCCTCATGCCACAAAAAAATTTAGCTTCTGTCACATTGTCATTCTAATATTATTCTCTCATAATCCTTGGTGGTTTCATTATCCTCATAGATGATACTTGCAAAGCCTAGCCTCTCAGTCTTTGGTCCTCTCTAGGGATCCAGTGATCTCTCTTCAAGTCTACCTTAGCCACTCGCTGCTATCGTCCCACACCAGGACTTGTAATTATCAATCTCAAAGCCCTCCAAAATCTCAATATCTAGCATACCCTCAACCCCTTCCTTTCATAAACACACACCCCCTTTCCATCTTCAGGTCACTCTGTCTAGCACATAATCCTCTAAGAACTACATTCCTATCATTTTCACCATCTTCCACTCCTTCAGGGGTTTTTTTTTTCCCTCTTAAGCTTCCCAGCTTACATTCCATGGTCAGTCTTCATAATCACTCACCTACCTGTCTGGCTAAAATATAATCCAGATTAAATCAGATACACTGCTTATTCTGTACTTACACCCATAAAAATAAACATGGATGGAGGGAAAAACAAAAACAAAAACCTGTTAGCATCACCACACTAATGATCTTACTTTATTGTTTATTTATTTATTTGAGAGAGAGAGCACGTGAGCAGGAAAAGGGGCAGAGGGAGAAGATCTTAAGCAGACTCCTTGGTTATGCAAGGCATGGTCCCACAACCCTGAGATCATGACCTGAGCCGAAATCAAGAGTCCAACACTTAACCTACTGGACCATCCGGGTGCCTCATGGGCTCACTTTAAATTACTGATACCAACTATTATTGCTGTCTGGCAAACATTTTTTTTTTTTTTAAGATTTATTTATTTGAGAGAGAGAGAGAGCACAGGCAGCAGGAAGTGGGGGGAGGGAGAGAAGAATCTTAAGCAGATTCCCCACTGAGTGCAGAGCCCCCACACGGAGCTTGATCTCAGGACCCTGAGATCATGCCCTGAACTGAAACCAAGAGTCAGACACTTAATTGGACTGAGCCATCCCAGAGGCCCCAACCATTCTTTATTTTCAGGCCTTCTAAAACAACTATTTCATGTCTTTTCTCCTCAAACTACCTGACGAAATCATCATTTTTATTTCACTGAGAAAAACATAGCTAGTTGTAAAAGCAAAAACAAAAGAACTTCCTGAAGCATGTTTATCCACCCGCTTAACAAAATTGATGCCCATAGTCTATGTCTTCCCTCCTTTCACCATAGATGAATTTTCTGTGCTTCCACCAAAGAACCACACTTCCCCTCGTTCATTAGATTTTTGTCCCCTCTTGTTGACTCGAAGATGTTATTCCAGTAATTCTCCCTGTTTTGTCCTCCAATCTGTAGTTTCTGATTTCTACTGGATCTTTCTTGTCAACATACAAATATGCTTAAGAAATTCTTCACTTCACCCACATCCTCTTGCAGCCACTGCCCCATTTTCCTCCTTCCCTTAACAGCAAAATTTCTCTAATGAGTCTCCATATTCACAGCCTCCAGTTGCTCTCTACCTATTCTCTTGTACCCCATTAGGCATTTACCCTACCACTTTATAGAAACTGCGCTTGCCAAGGTCACCAACAAATCCCACAGTGCTAAGCATAATTAGGTTAATTGGCAGTTCTTATCTTAATTAATTTTTCAGCATCATTTGACACAACTGTTCCTATCTCTTCCTTAAAACCCTATCTTCGATTTGCTTACAGGACATTCCTACCACAGAGTCCATTCCTTCTGTCTCTTTATTGTTTACCTCTCACTTCAGTGACCTGTAAATGTTAACGGATCTTAACAGTTCAATCTTCTTCTCTTTCTCATCTAGCATCATTCACTTTGTGATCTCTTCTGGTCTCACGGTTTTATCTCCCAAATTTATAGTGCTAGTCTGTATCTCCACCATCAAACGTGGACTAGTAGCATCCAACTACCTTGCTGATATCTCTCTTTGGATGTCTAGATGGTATTTCACAAGTAGGATGTCCAAAAATGTCTATTTTCAATCTTCCCTACTTCACTTATTAGCAATTTCACCTTTCGAGTAACTCAAGCTAAAACCTCAGAGCCACCTGGTCTCTGCTATTTCTCTCTCACTCCACATCTAATACATCAGCAAATTCATACAGCCAAAATACTGCTAGAGTTCAAATTTACTGCCACCTCCACTGCTAACACCCTGATCCAAACCACCCACCAACATCTCTCACCTGACTTACTACAATAACCTCCTAACTTTCCTTCCTTATTCTACTATTCCTCCTTCCAGTCTATTCCAAACATAGAAGTCAGGATGATCCTGTTAAAATACAAATCAGAAAATTCTGGTTCCACTGTAGCAACATAAACCCTCTCTAGCTCATCTTTCTCATTGATGACAATTATAAACTATGGACAGTAAACCTGAGAGCCCTGTAAACAAAAACAGGCTAACTAGACAAAATAATAGTATATTATTACAAGTATATTAAACTCAGTGGCATGCTATGTAGCTATCAAGTTTTATGTTTATAAAAATTGTGATTTTATTTCATGGAGCATTTCCTTTTCTTTTTATAGATTTTACTTATTTATTTGACAGAGATCACAAGTAGGCAGTGAGGCAGGCAGAGAGAGAGGAAGGGAAGCAAACTCCCTGCTGAGCAGAGAGCCCAATGCGGGGCTTAATCCCAGGACCCTGGGACCATGACCTGAGCCCAAGACAGAGGCTTTAACCCACTGAGCCACCCAGGCACCCCAGCATTTCCATTTGTAAAGTGTCTTTAACATTTTATATTAACATGATCAAGTTAAAACCATTAATAAATCAAAGTCTTGAAAGCATAATAATAATTTGTTCTTAAGATGTTTATAAACTTGACTACAAAATTACATAATTTTGCATTTTACAGCTCATGGTGATGCTGTCAAAATTACATATTCTTTAAGTCAGGAAAAAGTCATCAACAGCAAATGTTAAAATAAAACAGAAAGCCATTCAGTCAGTATTATTGAATATAGTAAAATACTATACCAGGTACCAGGAGGACCATAAGGAAATAAACATAGTAACTAACACTTATAGGACACCATTACATGTCAGGAAGTATCTTAATTACTTGAATTCATTTGGTCCTCACAATAACACTAAGGGGTAGGCATAATTATTTTCACCACCTTACTTTTTACTGATTAGGAAACTCAATTTACGTTGTGCAAGTCACAGTGTAAGTCATGGGGGCAGAGCATCTAACTAGACAATCTGGCTCCAGCGTTTTTGTTCAATCACATTACTATGCTGCTTGCTTAAAGAAAGAAGACTTAATGGTAAGGATCCTATTTTAAGTCCTTCAACACATTCAGACAAGTGCAGAGGCACAAAAAAAGATTAAGAGAAAAGTTAAATACCTGGTGTTCCAATGGCTCTTACGTAGGAGAATGCAATGCTGGCTTTTCCTTTCAGAGCACTTTCTATGTTCTGAAGGTCTTCCAGAGTAGAAATATATTTTACTTCATTAAAAAGAAGAGCACTGAAATAAACAGAGATACAATGAGTAGAAGAACCTGATATGTGGTTATTTAACACGTTTTCAGTAAGTTAAAGAACCTAACCAAAAAAGAAACTTAACTCTTTTGAACAAATTATCAGCAGTAAGAACTTAAGCATTTTTTTTTAAAGATTTTATTTATTTGAAAGAGAGGAAGAGAATGTTCGAGCACAAGCAGGGAGAGAGACAGAGGGAAAAGGAGAGGCAGACTCGCTGCTGTGTAGGGAGCCCAACATAGGGCTCAATGCAAGGACCCTGGAATCATTTATCTATACCTGAGAACATCAACCAGGAATAGTTGTGAGAAATGGTACTCCTCCAACACAACTACCTTAATGTATGTAAGTTGTATGCACTAACATCTTATACTGGCCCAATAATCCCTTACACATCTCAGCCTTAACATATTTGAACTCTTTACACTCTAAACTGAAGGCTTTTTCCCACAGCATATAAGGCTCTTATATGTTCCCCGCTGAGCATAACCTACTTCTCCAGCTCCATTGTGTTTACCATTCCTCATGTCTACCATACTTTAGGCACACCTCAAGGCCTTTATGCAGACAGTTCTCTTTGCTGAAAACTATTCCCTCTGCTCCTTCTTATATATCTGGTCTCAGTTTAAACATCACTGCCTCAGAGAAACCTACCCTGTTGGTCCTATGTAATTAGGTCTGTAGCATTTTTCTCTTTAATTTCACACTATTTGATCCTTTGTAGTACTTAACCACAATTTATAATTGCTTATATATGTATTTGCTTGTTTATCCCCGAGTCTCTTATTAAACTGTTACCTTCCTGAATGAGGGCCTTGCATATTTTAATCACTATAACAATAATAACTTAGAATAGACCCTAGTACACTCTAAGGAATCAATAAACATTTGTTGTATAAATGAAAGAAAAAGCAGGGTGGGAATTATTTATTCCCATTCATCTGAAGAAATTCACATCCAAAACAGAAGAGCTTACTCATTCAAAAATGCATTTACAGAATTGAGGAGCCAGGAACAGAACATAAAAGATGTCTCTTCATTCCTAACTCAGTAATTTTTCCACTTGACCAAATTCTTCCCAATCATCTTTTCAATATATAGATCAGACTAAGTAATCGTATTTCTTCATCCAAAAGAATTTTCTTTTTAAATTTTCTACTTTTTTTTTTAATTAAAAGATTTTATTTATTTATTTGAGAGAGAAGAAAAGTGAGAGACAGAGCATGAGTGGAGTGGAAGGGCAGAGGGAGAAGGAGAAGCAGGTTCCCCACTGAGCAGGGAGCCAGATATGGGGCTTGATCCCAGGATCCTGGGATCATGACCTTAGCCGAAGGCAGCCGCTTAACCGACTGAGCCACCCAGGCACGCCTTAAATTTTCTACTTCTATATAAATTATTTATCCCTAACGACTCATTCCACTTAATCCCCCACATACACGTGTGTGTGTGTGTGTGTTAGGCTAAACTTTAAGGATTTTTAAAAACTGTTCCAAGTCCATATACTTAAATAAGCAAACTGTCTCCAATAAATTAGTCCACCAGAGTCTCCTCTTATGGAAAGCATGGCACTGTCTGAGAATATACCAGTTTTCAAAGTTTCCAGCCTCTGGATCCTTTTGTACCTTTAAAAAATCACTGAGTTCCTCAAAGAGCTTTGGTTTATGTAGGTTACATCTATATGTAGTTAACAAAATAGAAATTAAGACAGCAATTTAAAAATATTTGTTAATTCTTTTAAAAATAATAATAAACACCATTGCATAGTAATAATCTATTAAAAATAACAATTTTTAAAACAAAAAAAATTGTGCATCATTTTATATTTTTGCAAATCTCTAATATTTGGGCTAAATAAAAGTCAGCTGTATTCTCATATCTGCTTCTTCAATCTGTTGTGACATCACACAACACACCATATAGCTTTCAGAAACTGAATTCATAATAGAATGAAAGTGAAAAAGGCAAATAATGTCTTAATATTATTATAAAACTATAATGACTTCATGGATACCCTGAAATAGGTGCCCTAAATTACAGTGGCTTACATATTTACCTATACATCCTAGATCTCTTCATTTAAAAAAAAAAAATGTAAAACTTAAATTTCTTTAATTCCCAGGGCTTTTTTTTTTTTAAGATTTTATTTAATTATTTGTCAGAGGCAAAAAAAAAAAAGAGAGCAAGCGACAGGGCCAGCATGCAAGGGGAGGGGCAGAAGGAGAAGTAGGTGCCTATGGGGATACCTACGTCATGTCAGGCATAGTATGAAGCATTCCATAGTAGTGGCAATTTTATCAGTTTGGAGACTGACTAGCTCTAAACTCTCTTTTACTTGGGGGATTTCTGCTTTCTATGTCTTCACAGTGGGCAGAGCCCAAATCCCCACAAAAGCTAATAATATCATAAATTTGCTCTTCTAGGCTCCCTGCTGCAAGGCATGGCCATATGACCCAGAATCACTTGCCTGACATTCTGGATCAGGAGCCAGTGATGTAAAGAATAAGAATTATTTCAAAGAGCAAGGAGCAAGGAGCCTGATGCAGGGCTCGATCCTGGGACTCCAGGATCATGACGTGATCATGATCAGGTGGCTTAACCGACTGAGCCACCCAGGTATACTTCTTGTTTCGTTTTTAAAAGA
This sequence comes from Mustela nigripes, assembly GCF_022355385.1. NCBI lineage: Eukaryota > Metazoa > Chordata > Mammalia > Carnivora > Mustelidae > Mustela > Mustela nigripes. Next base: position 99,387,332 of record NC_081569.1, read on the forward strand.
TATATTTACTGAGAAGTACTATTTGCTAGATATTTTCATATTTTCACGTAAACCCTCAAGGGTACTATATAAATATTCTTTTGGCAAAAACTATAAATGTTATTTTAAACATTTTCACTTACAAAAAAATTTAAAAATCAATGATTGGTACCTTTTTACACTCTCAGGTTCCTTAATATGGACAGACCTTGCTGTTGAAATATCCCCCTACAGTTTCAGTCAAGGAGCGTATCAGAGCACAGACAAGGAGACCCCACCCTGGTGCTGGCAGGTCGACCCAGCCACCCAGACCTGTTTGATAGCATATAGATTGAGATCCACTGGGACAATCACACCTGGCATGACCACCAGGGCTCTCTCCATGTGATTCAGTTTGTAATCAATGTAGTATTCCTGGGAAGACATGGCAGCCATCTGATGCATGGTCTGTTTCTGGTTTTGCTTCCTGCACTGCATGACAAAGCACTGTCTGAGTTGTCCAAGGCTGGGGAGGAAACACTTCTAGGAGAAAGAGAGCACCAGGACCAAGATGAGGCAGAAGATGAGGGCCACGGTGCCTGTGACCACCCTGTGGATCTTCATCGTGTTCTCAGCATGCTCACTGCTGGGGAGAGCCACAGCAGCTGGCTCGTGTGTGCCACCGAGCTGCCCCTCCCTGCCATCAGCAAGCACGGTGGCTGGACTAGCCGGGAGCTCCAGGTCACTGTTGTTGGGATGGTTGAGAGCAGAAGACCAACAGTGGACTTGGCCCTATCTTCACACAGGTGAAAGGTGTCCACAGCATCTAGGATGTCTTTGCCCTGTGTGTAATCTGGGCTGGCACACTGGGAGTTGTCATCGCAGTGCCCCTGGAAGCTGTGGAGCCACGAGGCCAGGCCACACACAATGCATCCACAGTCCCATATGTTCCTGGCCAGGATGATGCTCATCAATGATTTCCAAGAGTTGAGGATCCAGGGCTCAATGTACGTGAGGCAGCTGGAGTCCAGTTGCAGGGTCTGCAGGTGCAGCAGGATCTCAAACACATGCTCCATGTACTTGATCTTACTGCCCAACAGGTCCTTTTCTCCAGGTTCTAAACCTAGTCCAGCGAGCTAACCATGATGGCCACCTTGTCCCTCTTCAGGCAGAGGGAGTGCCAGAAGATGAGGCGTGGAAAGTGGGTGAAGTTCAACTTGACCAAGTCATTGTGTTCCATGTGCAGCTAGGTGAACTTGAACAAGTCAGCAAAAGAGCTGCATGCCAGACTCCAGCTAATTGTATCCAATCTAAGTATTCTGTATTATACACACATGAAACAACCTGAGGGATTATGTAATCTGTCCGGATCATAGTGGTGGTCACCGGTAGAGCGGAGATGCAAACCCAGATCTTCTGACACTGAGGCCAGAACTTTCTAAACTATGTTTAGTATTGTCCACTCATAAATGGGAAACTAGGTGAAAAGGGAAGCAACTAATGAATGTCAGGGGAGTCTCGGTGGCAATCTGGGTTGTTTGCTGCTTATACATTTTGGCTACCTGTCCAAAATTACCCTTGAAATATTTCAATCCAAAGGGAGAGGACATCTCGTGAACTTAATTGGACTACCATGTAATTCTAGACTTGGAAATTACATCTGCCCATTTATCTTTACTGCTTTAGCAGCTTTAATCCATTTGCTTCAAAAATCTTATCTGGGAATACAAATCTCCCTTTTTTGTTTCTCAAAAAAAAAAAAAAACTGGCAAATATAAATTAACAAAGCCAACATAAGGGAGGCACCTACCTCATGTCAGGCATAGTATGAAGTATTCATACTATGGTAGTGGAAATTTTATCAGTTTGGGGACTTCCCAGCTCTAAACTCTTTTTTGCTTTGGGGATTTCTATTTTCTATGTCTTCACGGTGGGCAGAGCCCAAATCCCCCCAACAAAAGCTAATAATAATCATAAATTTGCTCTTCTAGGCTCCCTGCTGCAAGGCATGGCCATATGACCCAGAATCACTTGCCTGACATTCTGGATCAGGAGCCAATGATGTAAAGAATAAGGGATAGAACAGAATTATTTCAAGAAGCAGTAGAGCAATAGTCAGCTTTAAAACTCGGACTAACAACAGTATCAGTGACACTCAGCACTATTGCATCAGTCACACCCAGACTAGTTGTGGGTCATGTTTTTGACTATAATTTAGAACCGTATTAACTCTGAGTCCATTTCTCCAGCCCTTCTAGCGAGCCTGAGATTTCCTATATCCACTCCAAATCCTTTTCTGCTTAAGCCAGTCAGACCCAGATTTTGAGGGTTATCACTAAAAACACTCAGAAATGCACTCAGTCTTGCTTAATTTTCATAGCAACCATCTGAGATTAGTACTATCATTAACTCCATTTTATAGATAAGGTCATGGGGCTTAGAGAGGTTACCTTGCCTAAAGTCCCAAAGCTCATTAAGTAGTCATTATCTGTGAGGTAATAATAACCAAAACTAATGACATTCACAATCTAATGATCTCCGTGATTGTTCCCAGTGGCTTCCTAACTTTAAAACATTTTTAATGTCAATTTGTAGAATATGGGGATATCTAAAGATCTCAAGGATCCATTCACAAGCTTGTGCTCCTTTACTCAATTCACAAAGTAAAGAAATACTGAGAGAAATGGGTAAAAGGGAAAAGTCTGTCTTGGCATTTTCTTATTTATTGGTGGGGTGAACTAGCTTAAAGCAGTTCTGACCTGGAAGCTCTTCCTGTCCCAGAAAGGTCTTCCTTTACCTTGGCATGCTTTTCCTGAGACTGTCCTATCACAACCATTAGAATATGGCCCAGAACTGAATGGGTGTCAAAAAAAGAGAAAGAAGGATAGGGAGAGAGAGGGAGAAGAAGGAAGGAAGGAAGGAAAGAAGGAAGGAAGGAAGGAAGGAAGGAAGGAAGGAAGGAAGGAAGGAAGAAAAAAAAGAGAAAAAGAAAAAGAAACGAAACTGAAGTCAACTTGAACCTGCTTTTGGAGCAGCAGGCCATTCAGCCTTTTATTCAGAAAAAAAGACTATTTTTACATTATGTTTCTGTCATTATTGCTAGAGAAAAAAAAAACCCACTAAAAAAGGAAGTATTACCTTCTATTTTGCCATACCAAATCCCTATGACAAAAAAAAAAATTTTTTTTAAAGAAGAAAGAAAAAAATGGGGGGAAGGGAAGGAGGAAAAACAACACAGAGAGAGAACAAATTACTTTTATCTAAATTAATTACATTGTGACTGGGCAGATCCATGTACAAAATGAAATATCCTAAAATACTTATTTAAGCATTTTCTAAACTAATACAGTTAAAATATCAAACAAAAGCCACCTCTGAAATATAAATGGAGAGTACAAGTAATAACAAATTCACAAATACTGGTCTTATTATTTTTGTCATATATTGTATATTCTCCTACTCACTTTCTCCTTATAAAATTTTATCACCAGAAACAATCTTGCAGACTTATAGCATGAAAGGATTTCTGCTTCTCCCATTTTTAACAACCAAACGGTGAAGCTTCCAAATTCATTCATCCATCAATGTAGTATTTTATGAACACCTAATACATGTCATGCAAGGTGCTATGCACTGGTATAAGGACGTCATATAATAGAGCAACATATACGGAAATAATCATTTCCACCAGTTAACATAGAGCTGTGAGGAATTCAAATCCAAGCAAGTAATGTTTTATTACAATTTCCCAATAAAAAGTATATCACTATCAAACAGGAACCCACTTAACAATATTGTGCATTAACAAACCTGACACAGATAAAAGAATAAGCAATAGACCAATCCTATTAAGAAAGGACCAACACGGGTGCAGTTTAGGATCTTAGAGGAAGACACTTCTAAAAGTAGCTTTTTCCAGAGGTTCTATAATAAAGTCACCTTAAGACTCAATAGCCTGGCTTGGTAATAATATGTTAAAGAACAAAGTATTAGCAAAAGTTGTGATAGTTGAAAATACTTTAAGTTCATATTATTATAAGTAATATGTTCATCTAAAGGGAAAGAAACCGCTTTGTGACAAAACACTGTCTCAAAAATACCAAGTACCACATCTTAATGAAAAGTTCATGAGATTTCATTGTTTCTTATAGTCCTGGATAATCTTTCCTTTCTGAATCATTTCATGGTATTTAGGAATCAAAAATGACTATAAGAATGGTCCTTCTTGGAGCGCCTGGGTGGCTCAGTGGGTTAAAGCCTCTGCCTTCAGCTCATGTCATGATCCAAGGGTCCTGGGATCGAGCCCCGCATCAGGCTCTCTGCACAGCAGGAAGCCTGCTTCCTCCACTCTCTCTCTCTCTGCCTGTTTCTCTGCCTACTTGTGATCTCTGTCAAAGAAAGAAAGAAAGAAAAAGAGAGAGAGAAAGAAAGAAAGAAAGAAAAAGGAAGGAAGGAAGGAAGAAAGAAAGAAGGAGGAAAGAAAGAAAGATCTTTGCAACTGCTACCTCATGGCAAGTATCACAGCACCTATCACAGCATGAATTCACATGAATTCACTTCTGTTGGCACTGTGTGTGGAACAGAACCACAGGCAGACATCTGAATTTGGGTTCCTTTTTTTTTTCCTAATTGCAAATTAAGAAAAAATAATTGCATTTTTTAAAAGATTTTATTTATTTATTTTAGAGAGAGATCACAAGTAGGCAGGCAGAGAGCGGGGAGGTGTGGGGGGCGTGGAGTAGGCTCCCTGCTGAGCACAGAGCCCAATGCAGGGCTCAATCCCAGGACTCTGAGATCATGACCTGAGCCAAAGGCAGAGGATTAACCCACTGAGCCACCCGGCCACCCCAGACTTCCTGCATTTACACAGAAAAAAGCAACTACCACTCATAGAGTACTGGGTAAAATTCACAATTTATTTTCACAGGCATTACCTTCTTTGATCTTCATAACAATCTCATGAGGTGCAACTATAACATTTAAAGATGTGCAAAACTAGTAGTCAGAAAAGATAAATTGCTCAGATCATACTATGGAAAATAAGGAATGGGAACTCAAATACTCAGTGAATCCTGACTTCCTCATATATCATACAATTTTCCAATCCACATTTGAGATTATAGTGCCTCAATCTCCTATCCTCTACCTAACCTGCCTCACACTGGTTAAATATATGATATTCTCAATCAGCAAATAAAGGTTAGCTGCTATCTCAACCTTCTTTTTCTAAATATTACCCTTTTACATCCAGAAGCTGGGAGTAAAATTTTCTTTATATGGTTATCAAACCACTCAATTCCATCAGTTTTGACTATGTATATTTTAGAAAGCAGGACTAAGAAGTTTTAGACTATAAATCCCAATTTTCATTTTTAACTTAAATGTTATTTATTTTGCAAATTGGTCAAAATTTCCATATGGTTCAAAACACAAGGTACTTCTGAGTTGAGGAGTTGTATCTATCTATAATGCCCTCCCCCAATCCCAGTTTCCCTACTTCATTCCTGTAAACCAACATTTATCAGTTTCCTGTGAATCTTGAATATGTGTCCCATATACATATAAACCATAAACATGTATTTATATATGCCTCTGTTACAAGACAGTCCTCCCTGGATTTCTCAGTGTTCCCACACAGTCCAAGTCTCCCACAGATGAAACCTAGCATGACATTAACATTGGAGACTGTCTCCTCTGTACCTTCTAAGCTTGCCTCCTTTCTCTGAAGCCATCAGCTCCCTTTCAAAAAGCAATAAAACCTTTCCTATCCCCCCTGGAGCCGAAGAGTTAAATTTAGGGGCAGAGATCTTCTCCTGCCCCAGAGAGGATCTGTTTACTTTCAGAGAAAAAAAAAAAAATAAGCTGAGCACTCTACCACTATCTAGAAAGAAAGATTAAATGTGTCAACTCTTATAGAAGTTCAGAGATTCATGGGCCCCTGGGTGATTCAGTCAGTTAAGTGTCTGCCTTCAGCTCAGGTCATGATCCCAGGGTCCTGGGATTCAGCCCTGCATCAAGCTCCTTGCTCAGTGGGGAGCCTGCTTTTGCTTCTCCCTTACCGTCTCCCCCTGCTTGAGTTCCCTCTCTTGTTCAAATATATAAATAAAATCGAGTAAAAAAAGAAGCTCAGAGATTCATAATTTCTGAGTTCTCCTTCTCCAAACCTCACTGTAAGTCTAGGTGTAAGCATATGGCTCTCACATTGCTGCTCTGTGAAGACCTGGCTAAGGGGGACCTAGTATTACCATGCTACCGTGATTGCTGTCACTGCCGTGTGGTTTAACTTCTGATTCAGAGTCCTGGTGTTTCTGCAATTATATATACAAGTAGAGTAATACCAGAGACCCTTCTGAGATTTAGACTTAAAACCTGCTGTCTTACATACATGGTGCTGAGCTATACTCTCAACACTCACTTGGTTTAGTTTACTTAACATATCCTGAAATATCAGTGCAAGAAAAAAAAATTTTTTTGAGAGCAAGCCAGCAAACACACAGGAACACGCATGTGTGCTCACACATACATGTGCACAAGTAGGGGAGAGGAGGAGGAAGAGGGAGAATCTTAAGTAGGCTCCACACCCAGCACAGAGCCCAACACCAACTGGACCCTGAGATCATGACCTAAGCCAAAATCAATAGTCAGAGGTTTAACTGACAGAGCCACCCAGGCACCCCAATGTAGGAAAATTTTAATAGACAGTAAGTCAGTATATTTTTACTCAGTGATGTTTTAGGAGTATTTTAAATATCTTACCAAAAACACTACTTAAGGGGCGCCTGGGTGGCTCAGTTGGTTAGACGACTGCCTTCAGCTCGGGTCATGATCCTGGAGTTCTGGGATCAAGTCCCGCATCGGGCTCCCAGCTCCATGAGGAGTCTGCTTCTCCGTCTGACCTTCTCCTCACTCATGCTCTCTCTCACTGTCTCTCTCTCAAATAAATAAAAATTCAAAAAATCTTAAAAAAAAAACACTACTTAACTGGCCATAATGGTCCAAAAATAGATAATTCTTTAAATATTTTGTGTAATGCTTACCCTAACTTAATGTGTTTTCCTATTCTTCTATTTTTACTAACTTAATCTTTTTCCTAAACACAACTTTCCTATGTTCAGAGAAAAAAAGTTAGCTAAAACCTTGATCTTTTCTGTTGTCAAAGAATTCTCAATGAAAACATTCTACATAAGGAACAAGTTCAAATGCTTTGAAGAAAAAAAAAATTAGCATAGGTTTACATGTTTTTAAAAGTCAAATAAAGCAATACAAATATTCTCAAATACAAGTTTTGAGTACATATACAAGCATTTTGAGAAATATAAAAACAATCTAAATATTACATACAAATATTTCTTCTTCTTGATTATAATAAGGCTAAGAAGAAGACTTGAGTCAAATAACTGACAAGTTAATTGAAATTAACATGTCTGAATAAATGCCAATGAGTTTTGGCTCATCAGTTTATTGCCTAATAAAATGCTTAATTTAAACTTAAAAGAATTATTTATATATAATTATATACCTACTATATAATATACTTATATATATACACACACATAGTTCATATATTTATTTAGTATCAGGTAGTGGTGTCTTAGAAAAAAGATAAAATTCTTATGTATATATTTAAAATCAAATAACAGTGTTTGGGGCCTCTGGGTGGCTCAGTGCGTTAAGCCTCTGCTCAGGTCATGATCTCAGGGTCCTGGGATCAAGCCCTGCATCAGGCTCTCTGCTCAGCGTGGAGCCTGCTTACCCTCTTCTCTCTGCCTGTCTCTCTGCCTACCTGTGATATCTCTCTGTCAAATAAATAAATAAAATCTTTAAAAATAAATAAATAAATAAATATAACAGCGTCTTAAGGAAGAAACTCAAGGATATAAACTAAAATAAATAAATAAATAAGTAAATAACTGTTTCGCTCTGGGTAATGGGATTATTATGAATTTTACAAGGGTTTTTTATGGCTTTCTATATTTCTCATGCATTCTACAATAAACATATTACTGTAATCTAAGTTTGTTTTTCCAGTCTTCTTTAAAATAATAAAAATTCAATAAGGTCAAAGGACATAAACTTAATGCATATAACTATAATTATACATTATACTTGTTTCCCATACACATATATTATACATATATATACACACATAAAATATCAATATGTGCATGCTATAAGACAATGAAAGAAAATAAACCATTTACAATAGAAACTAAAGAGATAAAATACCTAGCAATATATTGAAGTGTCCAGTCATAAGTCATGAAAACACTAAAACTCTACTGGAGGTCACAAAAGAAAAGATGAACAAATGGAAAGACGTCAGGTTCCAGAATGGGAAGATTCATTATAAAGATACCAATCATCCCTAAAATAATTTATAAATCTAATGCCAGTAGGATTTAGTCAGGGAGGGGAAGAAACTGGATGAACTAATTTTAATGTCATATGTAAACAAAACAAGCAATTCTGAAAACAGAAATATAAAGGCCTGCTCATATGAAATATATAAGACCTTCATATTATAAAGCCTCAATAATTAAAGCAATGGTACCAGTGTGTGTGTATGTGTGTGCGTATATATATATATATATATATATATATATATATATATATATATCAATGGTACCAGTATATATATATATGAAATGGCCCAAAGATAGACCCAAATATATATATACATGAGCATTTAATTATAAAAGGTAACATCTTGAATAATAAAGAGATTCACTAATCTCAGTTGTATTGAGTTGTATTGACACAACTGTGTAGCTACCTGGCTAGTATAGAGCTAAATCCATTTCTATACTAGTTAAACTCTAAACATCAAAGATTATGTTTAAAATTGAAACCATTAAAACATTAAGAGAATAAATACAAATAGAATCTCATCTTTGACAAAGGAGCAGAAAGTGATTTAATGAAGAAAGGATAGCTAAAACAACTGGACATCCACATGCAAACAAATGAAATTAGACACTGGCTTTACACTTTCACAGGAATAACTCAAATGAATCAAAGATCTAAATATAAAACATACAAACGTCTTCCATAAATCTTATAAAAGATAACATAGAAAATCTTGATGACCTTGGATTTGGCAATGAATTTTTGGATATAACACTGAAAGTACATCCATGAAAAATGTTAAGCTGGACTTATTATTATTAAAAACTCCTGCTTTGTGAAAGACACGTTAAGAGAATGAAACAAAGCCAAGCCCGGAAGAGAATATTTGCAACATGTGTAATAAAGAATTTGCATTCAAAATATACAAAAGAACTCCTAAATAGTGTTGGGAAAACTGGTTAGCTACATGCAAAAGAATAAAACTGAACCACTATCTTATACCATGTACCAAAATACATCCAAAATGGACTAAAGACTTGAATGTAAGACCTGGAATCATAAAACTCCTAGAAGAAAGCCTAGGCAGTAAGCTCTTTGATATCTATCTTAGCAATAATTTTTTGGACCAGGCAAAGAGCAACACAGGCTTTCAGAACAAACAAACAAATGGGATTACATCAAACTAAAAAGCTTTTACACAGTGACGAAAATCATCAGTAAAAGGAAAAGACAGCCTACTGAATGGAAGAAGATATCAGCAAATCGTACATCCTATAAGGAGTTAATATCCAAAATATATAAAGAACCTATACAACTTTAAAATTCCCAAATAATCTAATTAAAAAATGAGCAGAGGACTTGAATAGACATTTTTCCAAAAAAGACATACAGATGGCCAACAGGTGCATGAAAAGATGCTCAACATCACTAATCAATAATAATCATCACAGAAATGCAAATCACAACTACAATATCACCTTACACCTGTCAGATTGGCTATTATCAAAAAGACCAAAAAAAAAAAAAAAGTGCTCTTAGGCTATAAAGAAAAAGGATCCTTTGTACAGTGCTGTTGGAAATGTAAATTGGTAGAGCCACTATGGATAACAACATGGAACTTTCCTAAAAAATTACAAATAGAACTGCCATATGATCCAACAATTCCACTTGTGGGTATTTATCTGAAGGAAACAAAAATACCAATCTGTAAAAATATATGCATTCCTATATTCATTGCACCGTTATTTACAATAGCCAAAATATAGAAGCAATCTAACTATCCATGGATGAATGGATTTTTTAAAATGTGACACATACATATACACATATTGTAGTATTACTCAGCCATAAAACAGAATGAAATCTTACCATTTGAGATAACACAGATGGACCCCAAAGTGTATTCTGCTAAGTCAAGTAAGTCAAACAGAGAAAGACAAATACTATATGATTTCACTTACATGTGAAATCTAAAAAAAAAAAAAAAAAGAACAAAACAGATTCAAGGTGGGAGGGGCTGAGGGCAAAATAGGTGAAGGGAATTAAAAGGTACAAACTCTCAGTTATAAAATAAAGTCATATAAAGAGAAATCCATCGGTTTGATAAGAATCTGCCAGACCATAAGGTTCTTGATCTGTGCAGGTTATTAATGTGTAAGAGCTGCCTATTCGAGGATTTCTCTAGAGGCTGGCAAGAATACTGAACCAGCTGTCATTTCTATCTTGCTGGTCTGACAGGCTTGGAAATGTCTGAACCTAAGGACCCACTTTCCTTTCTTACCCAATGTTTTCCTGGCAGAACACTATGGATTGTTAATTGCCATAAGCTGGAAAACAGTTTGCATTTACAACTGTAAATGTATTCATCCTTTTAACTTATGGAAGGATTTTCTCAATTGTTTAAGACAGGCAGTAAATTTTGGTTTCTATTGTTCTGTGAAAACATTAGGCCCCAGCAAAGCATCATTGTGTGAGGAAAATAAAGTGCTGCAGCAAAGAAAATAAAAAATAAATAAGTCATGGAGATGAAAGCACAACATGGTGACAGCAGTCAATGGTATTATAATAACTTTAATGGTGACAGATGGCAAGTGTTAGAATAATTTGCCAACGTATAAAAATATCAAATTACTATCATGTACACCAAAAACTAATAGGCTATTGTGTGTCAATTATACTTCAGTAAAATAAATAATAAAATTTAAAAAGACTTTTGGTTGTCAAAAACACAAAACTTCAACAATAAGAAAACAATCTAATTAAAATACGGGCAAAAGATGGGGCAAAAAAAAATATGGGTGGCTCAGTCTGTTAAACATCCAACTCTTGATTTTGGCTCAGGTCATGATCTCAGAGTCATGAATCTGAGCCCATTGTAGGGCTCCACGCTCAGCAGGGAGTCTCCTTGAGATTCTCTTTCTCTCCCTCTGGGCCCCCCACCCCTCTAAAATAAATCAATCTTTTTTTTTTTTTTTTGGTAGTTTTTGATGTAGTGTTCAATGATTCATTAGTCATGTATAACATCCATGGCTCATCACCACTTGTGCCCTTCTTAATACCCATTACTCAGCTACCCCATTCCCCTCACCCCCTCCTTTCTGTAACTTTCAGTTTGCTTCCCAGAGTCTGGAGTCTCTCATGGTTTGTTTCTCTCTCTTTCTTCCCATTCAGTTCTCCTCCCTTCCCCTTGTCTACTGTGATGGACCAGAGCAAAGGACCAAAGGACCATAAATAAATCTTTAAAAAAATAAAAGTAAACATGGACAAAAGATTCAAATAGATATTCCACCAAAGAAAATACACAGATGGAAAATAAGGATATTAAAAGATGCACAACATCATATGTAATTAGGAAACTGCAAATTAAAACAATGAGATATCACAACTGGAATGGTTAAAAAATTTTTTAAAAATTGACAATACTGGGGTACCTGGGTGGCTCAGTGGGTTAAAGCCTCTGCCTTCAGCTCAGGTCATGATCCCAGGGTCCTAGGATCGAGCCCCGCATCAGGCTCTCTGCTCAGTGAGGAGCCTGCTTCCCCTCTCTTTCTTTGCCTGCCTCTCTGCCTACTTGTGATCTCTGTCAAATAAATAAATAAAATCTTTTTTTAAAAAAATTGACAATACCAAATGCTGACAAGGATGTGGAGCAACAGGAACTCATTCATTCATTGTGGGTGTGAATACAAAATAGTATAGCCCACCTACACATGAACATTTATAGAAGCTTTATTCATAATTGTCAAAACTTGGACTCAACCAAGATGTCTTCAATAGGTGAATGTATAAACAAACACTGGTATAGCCACACAATGGGATATTATTCAGTGATAAAAGAAATGAGCCAACCAGAAGAAATAAACAGACATTTCCCCAAAGAAGACATCTAGATGGCCAACAGACACATGAAAAAATGTTCAACATCACTTATCATTAGGGAAATGCAAATTAAAACTACAGTGAGATATTACCTCACACCTGTTGGAATGGCTAAAATCAAAACCACAAGGAACATGGGTGCCTGGGTGCCTCAATTGGTTGTGTCCAGACTCCTAATTGTGGCTTAGGTCAAGATCTCAGGGTCATATGATCAAGCCTGGTGTTGGGTTCCATACTGGGCATGGAGCTTGCTTAAGATTCTCTTTCCCTCCCTCTCTGTCCCTCCCCCACTCTCTCTCTCTCTCTCTCAAAATAAATAAATAAACACAAGAAACAAGTGTTGGTGAGTATGTGGAGAAAAAAGAATCCTCATGTAATTTTGGTAGGAATGCAAACTGGTATAGCCACTCTGCAACAGTATGTGGAGAAAAAGGAATCCTCATGTACTTTTGGTAGGAATGCAAACTGATATAGCCACTCTGCAACAGTATGCAACAGTGTTTTTAACTCAAAAAGTTAAAAATAGAGCTGCCCTATGATCCAGCAACTGCACTACTAGGTGTTTATCCAAAGGATACCAAAACACTAGTTCAAAAGGATACATGCACCCTCATGTTTATTGCAGCATTAATTATAATAGCCAAATTATGGCAGCAGCCTAATGTCCATCAACAGATGAATGGATAATGATGTGGTGTGTGTGTGTGTACATATGTATATACATACACATATATGTACATGTATACACATATGTGTATATGTGTATACATACACATGTGTGTATATGTACACACATATATGTACGTGTATCTGTGTGTTTATATATATAATGGAATATTGTTCAGCCATGAAGAAGAATGAAATCTTTCCATTTGCAACAACTTGGATAGAGCTAGAGAGTATAATGCTAAGTGAAATAAGTCAGAGAAAGATAAATACCATATGACTTCACTCACACATGGAACTTAAGAAACAAAAAAAAGAGCAAAGGCAAAAAAAAAAAAAAAGAGAGAGAGAGAGAGAAACAAACCAAGACACAGACTCTTACTATAGAGAACAAACTGATGGTTACTAGAGGGGAGGTGGATGGGGTGGATGGGTAAAATAGGTGATGGGGATTAAGAGGTGCACTTGTCATGATAAGCACCAGGTGATGTATGAAAGTTGCTGAATCACTAATTTGTGCACTTGAAACTAATATAGTACTGTATGTTAGGTATACTAGAATTAAAAGTTTTTTAAAAATGAGCCATCAAACCATGAAAAGACATGGAAGAAACTTAAATAAATATTGCTAAGTAAAATAAGTCAATCTGAAAATCTACAGTTCTATGATTCCAACTATATGACACTCTAGAAAAGGCAAAACTATAGAGACAGTAAGAAGATTAGTGGTTGGGGAGTGGAAAGGAGGGATAAATAGGTGAAGCATGGGATTTTTTTCAGGCTAGTGAAACTATTCTGTTTGATATTATAATGGTGAATATGTATCATTATACATTTGTCAAAACTCACAGACCTGTACAACAGAAAGCCTGAATCTTACTGTAAACTATGGACTTTTGTTAATAATATATTGATATTGGTTCATCAGTTGTAACAAATGTACCACACTAATGCAAAATGTTAACAATAAGGGAAACTGAACACAGAAGAGAAAGGAGTTATACAGAATTCTCTGCACTATGTGCTCAATTTTCTCTAAATCTAATACTGCTCTAAAACAAAACAAAAGAAAAACCAAATCTAGGGGCACCTGGATGGCACAGTCAGTCAGCTGAGCATCCAACTCTTGATTTTGGTTCAGGTCATGATCTCAGGGTCTTGAGGTCAAGCCACACATCAGGCTCTGCATTCAGCACAGAGTCTGCTGGTCTCTCTCCTTCCCCCTCTGCCCCTAATCCCCGTTTATGCTCATGCTCTCTCTCTAAAAATTAAAGTCTTTTTAAAAATATCTAGTTCATCCTCTAAATTGGAAGGGTAAGAGACTAGTAGTGGTGTCTTGTACACTCATAATCACATCCCAGAGAGAGAGAATTCCCAGTACCATGGGCAGAAATTCACAAGTTGCAGAACCTAGGTTTGATTTACTAACTCTTCTCTTTAATCAAGCTGTTTGTTTAGGACAAAATTGATCTGAAGACTGACAGAACAAACTGCACATCTAGAGGGAGAGAAGAAGACATATCATGGAAGGTAGGAGGTGCAGAGATGTGGTTTGGGGGAGAAATAGATCATGGGTGCTACAGAGGGCAGGGAACCCTGGTCACAGAGGAGGGAAGGAGAGAGGGAAAGAGGAATGCACAGGGGACTGCATATGGAAAACACTTCCCCAGAGCAACTGACAGGGAGAATGAGAGGAGCTGATTTTCAATATTTTTTGACAACCAGTGGGGCTCAAAGACTAGAGTTTTAGCTGTCCACAGCAAGATTGGTGTGGATCCTGGCAGGGGCTACAGTTCTCCTGTGGAGAAAGAAGGCAGATAGCCTGGAGGCAGATGTTGATCGTAGGATTCTTTGGAACTCACTAGGAGAGGCAGTTCCCCATTCTTGAAGCGCATCTGGGAGAGATGGACTAAAGAGCCAGCATGCACTGTTTCCCTCTCCACCTCTCAGCATAGATGCAAAGACACCTGCTGAGGGCTGCTAACCTGAACACCAGCTCTTTGTTGCGGTTTACAAACAAACTCCAAACCTCTGCACTTTGGTGTGACTACTCTTCTGGGACAAACCTGTATCACTCTCAGCACAGTGAGACCCTGCCCTATAGGACACTGTAGGACCCCACCATGCCAGGTCCTTAAAGTTTGGAGTTTTAAAACACAACCAGTCTGCCTGGGATAGACCCCAAGGTGCACTGTGCTATCAGGAGGGCAGCACTGCTGGACAAAGACAGGGTAAAGGCAGGTATCTGAGGGATGCGTAGGACACACGAGGGGAGATTCTTTGCCCTTCCAGGAGGACTTCCTGGACAGTGGCAGGCATATACTCCCCTCTCTAGGGGCAAGAGAGAGGGCTGGCCCCATTTCCCTCCCCCTCCACCTAGCATAAACTAATTTCAATAAGCAGCACAATGCCAACAGTGGTAGGCTAAACAGCTTACACCAAGCCTTGCCCCCTGTGTTCTGTTGCTGCTGCTGCTTTCTTGGACAAGCGTGCCTAAGAACCAGCGTGGTGGGACCCTCTCCAAGAAGACCAGCACAACCCTTCATCCTCCATATACCACATCTACTAAACATAAAGCTCTATAAAGCTTCAGCTCTAGTGGAAATAGCATCAGGTCTCTTTTAACAGAGGGGAGGGTGCCTGGGTGGTTCAGTGGGTTAAGCCTCTGCGTTTGGCTCAGGTCGTGATCTCAGTGTTCCAGGATCAAGGCCCACATCGGGCTCTCTGCTCAGTGAGGAGCCTGCTCTCTGTCTCTGCCTGCCTCTCTGCCTACTTTTGACCTCTCTCTCTGTCAAATAAATAAATAAAATCTTTTTTAAAAAATGGGTTCCTAGGTGGCTCAGTGGGTTTAAGCCTCTGCCTTCGGCTCAGGTCATGATCCCAGGGTCCTGGAATCGAGACCCACATTGGGTTCTCTGCTTAGCTTCCTCTCTCCTTCCTCCTCTCTCTCTGCCCACCTCTCTGCCTATTTGTGATCTCTATCCATCAAATAAATAAATAAAACCTTTAAAAAAAAAAAAGACAGGAATACACTAGTTAAAACGTGCCACACTCTGGCCAAGATTCAAACACTCGCCACTGCAGGCAAGGAGAAACTCTGAAGAGGACTGACCTGAAGGAAAGAGAGGCCAAAACACACAGCATCAGAGTACACACTCTGACACACTTCCTGAAGCACCAGGCCCTGGACAGTACAGGACCTCTACTTCATAAAACCATTACTCTCAAGAGCAGGAAAGATAACAGGCTTTCTTCTCTTTCCTTTTTTTTTTTTTTTGATACCTTATATATTTATCTGACACAGAGAGAACACAAGCAGAGGGAGCAGCAGAGAGAGAGGGAAAAGCAGGATCTCCGCTGAGCAAGAGGGAGAAGCAGGCTCCTTGCTGAGCAGGAAGCCCAATGTAGGGTTCAATCCCAGGACCCTGGGATCATGACCGGAGCCAAAGGCAGACACTCAACCAACTGTGCCACCCAGGTGCCCCCATAACAGGCTTTCCTAACACAAAGAAGAAAACAGAGACCTATACAAAATGCCAAGACAGAGGAATACATCCCAAAAGAAAGAATAAGAAAAGATCACACTGCCAAGGATCTAATGAAAACAAATATAAGTAATATTCCTGATCCAGAATGTAAAGCAACAATCATAAGGATACTAGCTGGGCTTGAGAAAAGCACAGAAGACAGCAGGGAGACCCTTATCCAAGAGATAAAAAACCTAAAATGTAGTCAGGCTGAAATGAAAACTGCAATAACCAAGATGCAAAACTGACTGGATGTAATGACTACAAGGATGGAAGAAGCAGAGGAACAAATAAGTGATACAGAAGACAAAATTATAGAAAATAATGAAGCTGAAGAGGGAAATAAAAATACTGGATCATCAATGTAGACTTAGGGAACTCAGTGATTCTATAAAGCATAATAACATTTGTATCATAGGAGTCCCAGAAGAATTGGGAAAAGAGGGCAGAAGGTTTATTTGAAGAAATTACAGCTAACAACTTTTCCAGTCTGGGAAAGGAAACAGCTATCCAAATCCAGGAGGCACAGAGAACTCCCATCAAAATCAACAAAATCAGGCCAACACCAAGAGAGATCATAGTAAAATCTGCAAAATCTAGAGATAAGGAAAAAATACTAAGTGAAGCAAAACAAAAGAAGTCCCTAACAAATAAGGGAAGGCGAATAAGGTTAGCAAAAGATCTCTCCACAGAAACTCAGCAGGCAAGAAGAAAGTGGCATGATATATTCAACATGCTAAATGGGAAAAATATACAGCTCTTATGCTCTTCATATCCTCTATCGTGCAAGGCTGTCATTCAGAACAGGAGAGATAAAGAGCTTCCTAGACAAACAAAAGGAGTTTGTCTAGCCTTCAAGAAATATTAAAGGATACTCTCTAAATGGGAAAGAAAGATCAAAAGTGACAAAGACTAGAAAGGAACAAAGAAAATCTCCAGAAACAACAACAAAACAAGTAATAAAATGGCACTAAGTTCATATCTATCAAAAATCACTCTGAATATAAATGGACTAAAAGCTCCAAAGGACACAGGGTGTCAGAATGGATTAAAAAAAAAAAAAAACCCTTCAATATATGCTGCCTATAAGAGACTCATTTTAGACCTAAAGACACCTGTAGATTGAAAGTGAAGGTATGTTGAAATATTTACCATGCAAATGGATGTCAAAACAAAGTCAGAGTAGCCATTCTAATATCAGAGAATCTAGATTTTAAAGAGACTATAACAAGAGAGGAAAAAGGGCACTACATCATAATAAAGGGGTCTATCCAACAAGAAGATCTAACAATGGTAAATATTTATGCCCCCAACTTGGGAGCACCCAAATATATAATATAATTAAATAACAAACATACAGGAATGCATTAGTAATAAAATAATAATAGTAGGGGACTTTAACACCCCCACTTACATCAATGGACAGACGATCCAAGCAGAAAATCAACAAAGAAATATGGCTTTGAATGATACACTGGACCACATGGACTTAAAATAACAGATATATTCACAACACTTCAGCTCAGAGCAGCAGAATACACATTCTTTTCAAGTGCACATGGGACCTTCTCCAGAATAGATCACATACTAGGTCACAAATCAGGCCTCAAATACTACAAAAAGATGGAGACCATACAATACATTTTCCAATAATCTAAAAATCTAAAAAAAAAAAAAAATTTTTTTTTAAACGAATGGGTAAGGGAGGCTAATTTTCAACAAAGCAGGAAAGAATATCCAACGGAAAAAGGACAGTCTCTTCAACAAATGGTATTGGGAAAACTGGATAGGAACATGCAGAAGAATGAAACTAGACCACTTTCTTACACAATACACAAAAATAAATTCAAAGTGGACAAAAGACCTAAATGTGAGATAGGAAAGCATCAAAATCCTAGAGAACAAAGGCACTATCTCTTTGACATCAACCATAGCAACTCCGTACTACATACATCTCTGGAGGTAAGGGAAAGAAAAGCAAAAATGAACTACTGGGACTTCATCAAGATAAAAAGTTTCTACACAACAATGGAAACAATCAATAAAACAAAAAGGTAGCCTTTGGAATGGGAGAAGATATATGCAAATGACATATCAGATAAAGAATTAATATCTAAAATCTATAAAGAACAAACTCAATACCCAAAAAACAAATAACCTAGTTAAGAAATGGGTGGAAGACATCAATAGACATTTTTCTAAAGAAGACATCCAGATCATTCAACATCATTCATCATCAGGGAAATACAAATCAAAACTACAATCAAATACCACCTCAGAATGCCTAAAATTAACAACAAAGGAAACAAGTGGTGTGGCCACTCGGGAAAAGAGTATGGAGGTTCCTCACAAAGTTAAAAATAGAACTACCCTAGAATTCAGTGTAGTTCTCGCACTACTAGATATTTACCCAAAGGATACAAAATACTGAATTGAAGGGATACATGCACCCCAATGTTTATGGCAGCATTACTAAGAACAAGCAAACTATGGAAAGAACACAAATGTCCATCAACTGATGAGTAAAGATGATGTGGTACGTGTATGTGTGTGTATATATGTATATACATAATGGAATATCACTCAGCCATCAAAAAGAATGAAATCTCGGGACGCCTGGGTGGCTCAGTTGGTTGGACGACTGCCTTCAGCTCAGGTCATGGTCCCGGAGTCCCGGGATCGAGTCCCGCATCGGGCTCCCAGCTCCACGGGGAGTCTGCTTCTCTCTCTGACCTTCTCCTCGCTCATGTTCTCTCCCACTGTCTCTCTCTCAAATAAATAAATAAAATCTTAAAAAAAAAAAAAAAAAAGAATGAAATCTCGCTATATGCAACAATGTGGATGAACCCAGAGTGTATCATCAAGACAAATGCCATATGTTCTCATGCAGATGTAGAATTTAAGAATCAAATGAACATGGGGGTGGGATGGGGGAGAGGCAACCATAGAACAGAGCTTTAACTATAGAGAACAAACAAGATTGATGGAGGGAGGTGGGCCAGAGATGGGCTAAATGGGTGATGGGCATTAAGGAGAGAAACTGCTTGCCAGGCACTGGATATTTCAAACTGATGGTTTTAGCACCTTAAAGCAGAATGTCAAATTGAAAGGTATTTTTTTCCTCACGGTTATCTGGAAGGTGCGGCTATGACATGGCACATTATCTAGCACAGTTCTTCAACATTCTAAATATCACTACAGAGAATTTTTGTAAAATACTATATTCCACATGTCATTTTTCTTACATTTTAAATTAAAATGAGGACATTGCCTCTTTGCAATTCTACATTTACATTCCCCCCCCCCCGCCTCAGTTTCTTCTTCCCATGAGTGTTGGTGTTGTGTCAAATGCTCCCTGAATAAACTGTATGTTGACTACACCTACATCTCTACTCCTCAGTGGTTCAAATTCCCACAGGTCCCTACTGGAGACTCAGGTCTGATGGGCATTCCCCTTATTAAAATATCTTCCCCTGTCAATCTGTTCTTCTTCCTTGCCTACTTCAGATGTTAATCAGAGAGGATTTGGGGTAGAGTAAGATTGGAAAGACAGAAAAGAAGAGATTAGGGATTAGCTTCGAGTTTGTAGTCTTGCTGATTATTACCAAATTAGCCCTTAGCAAATCCAGTTAACTTCACCCCCTAAGCATTAAAAAGAAAATCCCCTCTTTGCTATCTCTATTTTACCTCCCTAGGTTGTATAATAGACACACAATGCTTTCTATGTGTGCTTGGACTTCACAAATCTGTCTCACGTCCACCAGAAAGAGCTCGAAGGTACTAATCTGATTACATCACTTACTGCCTACAACCCTCTAGTGAGCAATCAAACATTGAGGTGGTCAAGATAGTGAGCCAAACTTAAGTAACAATCAAGTCTTTATTCCCTCACTGTAACAGGAGGGCAAGCCAGAGGCCAATAGAGAGGCGCAGTTCCACAGGGCTCCATTCCTTGCCACAACCACCATGGGCCAGCATTAGGCAAGGGTCAGGTGGATGCAGTCACATGCATGGGGGCACCTCATTCCAAGGGGCCCCAAACAAAAGGCTCTTGACTATAGACTTGTGGTCCAAGGGGAAAGGAAGGGGGAAGAGCCAGACACGGAAAGATACTGAGTCAAGTGGAGGAAAGTGCCTCAACCAAAGACCTCTGATAAGAAGGTCTTAGCAAATGTGCCTAGGAGGTGCCTCAGTCAAGGTCCCTGATAAGGAGGCCTCTGTATAGGGACACCTGGGCTAGAAATACAGGTTACATATGAGCATGTCTGGCCTAGGTGCCTGAGTCCTAGATCTCAATTTTTTTAGAAAATAATGCACTGGGCACACAGCCAGGCTGGTGCGGGCAGGGCACGTTTCCCCTATGAGAGCTGCCAGACAAAGACCGTAATTGCCTATGGTCATGACTCATAGGTCACACAAGGATTCTGGCTTGGAGCTAAACTCCTCACTCTTCAGTGGCTACTCCAAAGCCTTAACTTCTTCACATGGTAAACAAAGATCCTTTCATCTGAACCCCATACCTACTTTTCTGCTCTCCTCTCCTGTTTCACATTTCATACTGCAGTAAAAACTGCACCCCTCCATAGGGCATCCGGGTTTGCTCAGTCAGCTAAGTGTCTGCCTTTGGCTCAGGTCATGATCCCAGGGTCCTGGGATCAAGCCCTATATCGGGTTCCCTGCTCAGCAGGGCATCTGCTTCTCCCTCTGCCTCTCCCCCTGCTCTCTCTCAAAAAAATAAAAATCTTTTAAAAATTTTATTTAAAAAAAAAAACTGCCCCCTCCCAAAGTATTCTAACCTCCATGCCTTTGCTCAGTTTCCCCCGCCTCCCCATCTTCTGTTTCTTCGCCAAGCAAACTCCCGCTTATCCTTTAAGATTCATCCCAAGTGCCACCTCCACCAGGAAGCCTTCTTAACAAATATCCGCCTTCATTCTAGACACAAGAAATTTTTCCCTGTGTTGTGGATCCTTATTCCCTCATACATAGAAGTTGCTACCAATTTACTTATTACTTAATATTTCCTGTTTCTGTATCTGTCTATGCAACAAAACACTATATTCCTAGAGAACAGAAGCCATACCAGCTCTTTGGAATTCCTCTCCAAAATGCCACCACTTACTCTTTACAAGTGGCTTCTTAGTCTACAGGTCTTAGGCTCCATCACTGGCAGGGATTTCTAAAATCTTTTCATTTATATATGATGGGTACTGGAACATTTAAAAGTGTCCATTTTCAAAATGATAACCACAACTTTTCACCTATAAGTTTTGAGTTTCCTGTCATTTAACTTTCACCCATTTTTACGGGAATCCAGTCCAAGAGGAGAAGGAATAGGGTAGCCAAGTAGACAGCAAAGATACCCAATGTCAGCAAAGGTCTAAGTGCCAGCAGTCCTAATATAACATTAAACTGGAAAAGTCCCTGTAACCTGTATCCCTGATTAAGTTGTAGCTTCTAGCTGTGTCACTGAGGAGGAAACCAGACTCCATTCAGGGGGAGAATACAAGAATGGACTCCTCGTGGGCCTAAATCCTAGGTGTAAAGATTCCATGCCAGGGAAGTTAAATTTAGATTCACTCTCTCTCCCTCTCTCAGTAAACACTAAGATGTGTGCTGGGACTATTTGCACTGTTTCTGCACCTACCAAGTAGGCACAGAGCTACACACTCCAGAAAAATCTGGCTGGGATGAGAAGCAAGCCAGACATTTTAAAAATCCCAGTGAGAATAGCAAAATGAGCTTCTTACCTAGTAAAAACCTTACTCCACAGTTATACTCAAAAGGAAAAGCAATACTATCACCATGTGATTATGTCCTCTCCTATTTCCTACATAAAAATGTTTTTGTATCCTCTGCCATTCAAGACATTTGAGATCTTCTACATAGGGAGAAGATAGACCAGTAATATATGTGAAATGAATGCCTACAAATATAATGTTAAAACCCTAAAATATTTTAATGGACTGTGGTAGCCTCTAATGAAATCAAGAGATAAACAAATGAATGGGTACCTCCATACTTACAAGAGAACATGAGCAACGATGGCATTCACATCAAACAGAGTATCAGGAGGGAATTCTCTAAGTAAGATGTTGCCCCTACAAAAAATTTCAAAAAGCATTACAGAAATATTCCCTTGGAATTCATTTTTCTTGTCTTTCTAATACAGTAGGTTGTAAGTTCTTTGATGTCAGAGCCTGAATGTTATCTATTACCCCATGTTCCTCCCCTACCAGCATGCTGACCGTAAAACACACAAAAATATTTATTGAATATTTACACTCAATAAATACATTGACTTTGAGGAGCTTAGACCCTGGGCTAGGCAAAAAGACTGGAAAAACACATGAGTCTCAACAAGGCTTCCTACCAACTTCCCAGTCATAGACACACACATTCCCTAAATGGGCTGGGAAAGAAGACAAGTTGCAGAGAAAAAGAAGTGTCCTTAGCAGTTGATCTCTGAGGAGACAGAATCTGTCCCCTCTTCTTAGGCCAAATCCAAATAGTTTGGGAAAAAGACTCTGAGAAACCTCAGAGAGACTAGCATACCAAAGTGGAGAGGAATCTTTAACTGGGACATTGGCAGATCTTTCAAAAATACATTTCTTCCACACCCAAATATGGACCTGACAGATCTACTCAAAACACTAAATTTGTTAAGTGATTACTTTTTAGGCACTTATATAGTAGGAATTTACATAAGAATTCTCATGTAATATTCAAAACAAGCCAATGAGGTAGGTTTTAGAGTTATTTTATATCTCATTTTATAGATAAGAAAGCTGAAGCACAGGTAAAAAAAATCTATGGCTTAGACTGTTTGCTAAGCTTCATATGACTCCTACTGCATGCAACTTTATTCTGACTTAGTGATATTTTGTATATTTTAACATTCTAGAAGTATAGCTTTATATCTGCCTATCACACTCAAAAAAATACTTTACCTGAATAAATATGCTTTCATCGAATCCTTCTCTTTTCCACAGTATCTTGATGTTTCTTCTTTGACACAATTAACCTTTAAAAGATTATATTTAAGGTTTAGAGTATATATCAAAAGGTCAAGTTTCTTGGTTAGGGAAACAAGAAGGAAAATTAAGCAGTACAGTCTGTCTCCAGGTCAGATTTTTTATTTTGATTTGTATCCTATAATTGCTCATTTATTCAAGTGCTTGAGGTAACCCTAAGGAATTATTTCTACACCTAATAGTTCTATTTAATTGTACTTAAGCATTTACATTTAACTCATCCTTATGGAACAAGTTGGAGGTAACCAGGTAGAAAAGGAAAGAAACAATTAAGACAGGGCAAAAAATCATGAGTAAAAGCCAAGAAGCAGAAGTAAGTGGTAAGTTGGGAGCATGAAAGCATCTCAACAGCTGGAATACAGATACTGTTGGTTTCTTACCCCAAATCCATCCTTCTCTTTTGTTTTACTAACAGAACTTCTCTAAACCCAAGTGCCCCAATGAAAGACTTTTCCAGACTCCCCAACAGGTACAGATGGCTGAACAGTGTTTGAAGTCACTGGCATTGAATTCCAGATGGTTCCTAAAAGGGAGCTGACTTACACTCTTTTCCCACTTCTTTCTGACAAAAAACAGACAAGGCAGCTAGAGCACCAGCAGTAATCATGGACCATAAAACATCTTGAAAGGAGAAACCCTTGCTGAGGATGGTGCCTCAGAAACAATGAACCTTAATCACTGATGACATTAAAGCAGCCATAACAGCCCTTGATAGTTTATAATCTAGACTCTGTGAAAAATAGAAGGATAATCCTGGCAGCAACATGAAGACACAATGGAAGGCAAGTGAGCGCAAAGATAAGGAGGCAGGTTAAATGAGTATCACATCAGTGCAGGGCAAAGATGACTGGCACCTGAAGTAAAGCAAAGAAGGACAGAAGAGGTTCAAGAGATTTTTCACCAATCCAGCAAGGAGATCTAGCGAGAAGACTGGGCTTGTGTTTTTAGCATGGGATAGAGGAGAAAGGAAAGAGATAAAGAGAATGAAGAGGTTTCGAGATGGGGCAAGGAGTAGCTGCTAACAAAACTTAAACTAAGGCTGGAAGAAAAAGTTATTTCATTTTAGACTTTGTAAGTTTTGTTTTTTTTTTTTAAATGGGTTCTGGGTTTTCTGTGTCTCTGTGTGTGCATTACTCAATTTAATTTTAACAGAGTCTGAAAGGAAGCAGGATGACAAGTGGGGAAGCCATGTTTATTTTCAAAAG
The DNA here is from genome assembly GCF_022355385.1 of Mustela nigripes. Classification (NCBI taxonomy): domain Eukaryota; kingdom Metazoa; phylum Chordata; class Mammalia; order Carnivora; family Mustelidae; genus Mustela; species Mustela nigripes. Next base: position 99,411,944 of record NC_081569.1, read on the forward strand.
CAAGAAAAGGAGAACTGATCCTCAGAAAAAAGTATTAGGAATAGAGAATTAGAATTAAAAGTCAGAATACAGCTACACCCCCCCCCCCCAAAAAAACCTGAATGTTAGCAAGAATTTTTACAAGTCAGAGTATAGGGGATGATTGACATTATGGCAATAGATTTTTTTTTTCCATTCATCCCATTCAACATATATATGAACACCTACCTAATGTTAGTCAGTCTTCTAGTCACCAGGGGTACAGTTAAGTTCCAAATAAAAATCTTTATCTTTAGAACTTACATTCTAAAAGTGGATACAATTTTAAAAACTAATTAATATGCAGTGTTAAGTCCCATATAGAAAAAAATTCTAAGGGGACAGTGTATGACAGAACACTTTAGATAGGTAACCAAGGAAGGCTTACAGGAGGGAATGACTTTTGCACAAAGAACAGAAGGAATGGAACGATGCATATGATTATATAAATATATGGAAGAGAGAAGTTCTAAGCAGCAGGGAAAATATTTGCAAAGGCCTTATGGAAAAAAAACAATTCTAGCTTGTCCAAGTAACAAAAAAATGACCTGTAGGTTTCAGGAACAAACTGAGCTAGGTAAAGAGACAAAAAATGAAATTAGAGAAGAAACCAGTGTCAGTAAAAGGGAAAGTTTCTATTTTATCCTAATCTAATGGGAAGGGGTAGCAAAGTGACCTGATACATATGAATTATGTGTGGAGAAAAGTTTAGTGGGACAAGAGTTAAAGGAGAAAGACCAATTATTAGAAGGCTACTATAATTTCCCAGATGAGAAGTGAAAAAGATTTAGACGGGGCAGGGTGTGGTGAAAGTATAGGATGTGAGAAGATTTAAGAAGTTTTAATAATAGAACCTAAAGATTTATTGATGGATTGTTTACAACAAAATGAAGAGTCAAGATGATCTAAAGGTTTTTTTGTTTTAAAACCTGCTTTGATGGGACGCCTGGGTGGCTCAGTTGGTTAAGCAGCTGCCTTCGGCTCAGGTCATGATCCCAGGGTCCTGGAATTGAGTCCCACATCTGGCTCCTTGCTCGGCAGGGAGCCTGCTTCTCCCTCTGCCTCTGCCTGCCTCTTTGTCTGCCTGTGCTCGCTCGCTCTCTCTCCCTCTGTCTCTGACAAATAAATAAATAAAATCTTTTTTAAAAATAAATAAATAAATAAAACCTGCTTTGATATAGTAAGATAGCTACACCAGCTTTCTTCTGATCATCACTTACATGATACATCTTTTTCCTTCATTTACCTTGAAGATGTCTGAAGCCTTTATTTTAGGATGAATTTCTAAATATTACAGAGTAGGGTTTGGTTATCATACCCAGCTTTGTCTTAACTGGAACATTTAGTCTAATTTATAATTTATTGTTTCCTTCATCTGCATCTTCTTCCTGAAATCTTAACTTTTAAAGACAATCTCAAAATGCTACTTTTTGTCAAGTCTTTCCTACTACCACACATGACCTTCTGCCCTGATAATCAGGTATGAGCTTCCCTTCCTTTAAACCTAAAATGGCATTTTATTTGTAACTATTACAATGATTGTGTTCTGCTAATTTCTGAAATTATTTGCAAATATATTTTTTCTCCCCTATATAGGATCTAAATTCTCCAAGGAAATAGACCAGATCTTAGTCACATATCTATCTAAAAGACTGAACAAAGTCACCTCATTTCAAGGTCATAAACATTTACCCAGTATCTATTGTGTGCCAGAGAGTGAGCTAGGTCCTCAATATAGGTCTGTCTTATTCCCCAGTCTCCTTTCCACACAGCTTAGCATCCTCAACTGTAAAATCAAGACTTTAAGTTTTGTTAGTTCATAAAGGCAACACCCTGGGCATAAACCTTAATACTCTATTTTAGTTACTAGATACACAGTTATTAGCCACTAGATAAACAACATGATTATCCCTTTTGAATGTCATACCAGCCAAGTATTTCATTTCTAAACTTTAGAACTTTATTAAAAGCACCTTGAAGATGAGCACCATTATCATTCTAGAGTGAAATCAGTTGTCCAAAGTTAACAAAGTTACATATAGAATTGACATAAAAAATATTTTTTTAAGTAATTAGCAGTTATATAGTAAAAAACAGATAATTGCTTTTTGCCCCTGGTTCCTCACACAGGGCTCTTGAAACCCTTACTATTTCCTGAGTGATAGGGGTATCTTTTGTTCCAATATTTGGTCTTTAACCCCAGTTCCTTATATAAGAGCTTCTAAGAAAACCCCTGTAGTGTTTAAGAGTATCTTTCTGCATGCTAATGAGGTGACTGATCCCTGATGGCTCCTATATAGCTTTGAGATGGAGACTCTTAACCAAAAAGACAAAGGCATGATTAGGTTGAACTTTCTGTCCCACCTCCTACCCTCAGGAGATTGAATTAATCACCACGGGCCAAAGATTTAATCAATCATGTCCACATAATGGAATTTCCATAAAAACCCTAAACAACAGGGCTTAGAGAGCTTTCAGGGCGGTGAACACATCCAAGTACCAGGAGTGGGCACAGTCCAAACCAGAAAAGGACAGAAGCTCCTGTGCTCAAGACATCCAGACCTCACTCTATGCAGCTCATCTATTGGGCTGTTCCAGGGCTCCATCATTTATAATAAACCAGTACTAGTTTTCCCTTAATCCTGCGAGCCATTACAGCAAATTATCAAAGCCCCCAATTTGTAGCCAAGTCAGGCAGAAGTTGTAGGTAACCTGGGAATCCACTCCTTGGGACTGGCATCTGAAGCCGGCAGGGGGAGAGGAGTCTTATAGAACTAAGCCCTTAACCTGTAAGATCTGGGCTAAGTGGGCGGCTAGTGACAGAACTGATTGGTGTGGGAAAATTCACACATTTATGTCAAAAGTGTTCTCTGGGTAGAGGAAAGAGTTTCCCTTTAATAGCCAAGATTAGTTAACCTTTCTATGCTTCCTGCTCTGGGAACTCTAGCTATAGGGACCAAGTGGGACAGTGACCATCTCTCAAAGGTAGAAGGCTAACGAACTAAGAAAGAATAAATGTACACAGAAAGTTAGGTAGATACTAATCTGAGAGAATTCAATAATCACTGGGTTTTAACCATTCAATTTTCTGAGGTACAAATTCTAAGATTAAATGAAAAGCTCATGGAGCTATCTAATCTATGACACATATGGAAATTTTCCATATACTCAATGACAAGTTTAAACATTTTTTTGAGAAAAAAATTAAATATATCATTTCAAGTTAGTGTGTTTTTACTTTATTCTAAAAATAAAGGGAAAACTGAAACATAAGTAATTATAAAGACTCAGAAGACTAGAAAAGCAATTACCTCAATTTTTATACCTCAGTTTGTGGTCATAAACTGAGCTAATAAACTGAAATTTAATAAATAATTGAATATAGAGATCTATTATAATATATTTGTCAGGCAAAACAAAACAACAAAGCCTAACCATAAGATTGAAAACTGAACCATGGCCTCAATAAAACAGTTTACAAAATAAATTAAATTCTAAGCCAAAGAATTCTGAACAGCTTTTTTTCTTCATGTATTAATTTACACAATAATCTGGAACTATCTTTCAGTGCTTCTGTTTTTTCATACATAAAACGGTAGGAAAAAAATTTTTCCAGTCTGGAAAAAGGTGTGAAACATAAGTATACTTAGATACTCAGCCTTAAGTCATATAATTGTAAAGTGTCTGTCACTAATAATTTAGTAACAAAAAATGTCTTCCTACCTTTGCAACTGAAATTCCATAGTCCTGGAGAGGTTTAACAGCCTCATTCAGTTCTACTAGAAATACAGAGTTTCTTGGAGAATCTAAAAATAAGAAATGTTTAATGAATGTTTTATGGCTTGCTCCTTAGAAAAGATGAATTTTTAAAGCTAAACCTGAAAGCTGCACACTAAAGAAGAAACAGATCAGTATGCCCTAAAAGTATACAAAACAACAAATAATCAAGTAAACATACCTAGTTATATATTTTTATACCCTTATTTCCTATTGCCTCATCATTCATATTTCTAATGATTTTATGATATATTTTAACTTTGTAAGTACATTTTTTAAATTTCTAAAACAAGGGGCGCCTGGGTGGCTCAGTGGGTTAAAGCCTCTGCCTACTACTCAGGTCATGATCCCAGACTCCTGGGATCAGGCCCCCTATCGGGCTCTCTGCTCAGCAGGGAGCCTGATTCCTTCCTCTCTCTCTCTCTCTCTGCCTGCCTCTCTGCCTACTTGTGATCTTTCTCTGTCAAATAAATAAATAAAATCTTTAAAAAAAATTTCTAAAACAAGAATAGAATAAATATTTAATCTAGGGGCACCTAGGTGGCTCAGTGGGTTAAGCCTCTGCCTTCAGCTCAGGTCATGATCTCAGGGTCCTGGGATCAAGCCCTGCATCAGGCTCTCTCAGCAGGGAGCCTGCTTCCCCATCTCTCTCTGCCTGCTCTCTGCCTACTTGTGGTCTCACTGCCAAATAAATAAATAAAAAATCTTTAAAAAAAAATTTTTTTTTTAATTTAAAGCTAAATTAATTGACATTATTTTTCCAATACCACATACACAACACACATGGATACATGTACAAAACTTTCAAAACATGCATGCATGCAAGTGAGGGGGAGGGGCAGCAGGAGAGGAAGAGAATCTCAAGCAGGCTCCACACCCAGCACAGAGCCCATTGTGGGGTTCAATCTCACCACCCTGAGATCATGACCTGAGCTGAAATCAAGAATCCAACACTTAACTGACTGAGCCACCCAGGCGCCCCTCAAAATAATTTTTTTTTTTTAAAGATTTTATTTATTTATTTGACAGAGAGAAATCACAAGTAGATGGAGAAGCAGGCAGAGAGAGAGAGAGAGAGAGGGAAGCAGGCTCCCTGCCGAGCAGAAAGCCAGATGCGGGACTCGATCCCAGGACCCTGAGATCATGACCTGAGCCGAAGGCAGCGGCTTAACCCACTGAGCCACCCAGGCGCCCCCTCAAAATAATTTTAAATACCATTTTCAAATGACAATTAGAAGAGAACCAACAGAAATGTGGATTCGTTCCACTTACTAATTCCAAGAATAGTTTTTTTTTCAGGGATAAAGACTTAATGAGACCATTACAATTTTTAGTTATGTTCAACTGGTTATCAGTGTAATTAATGGTACAACTAAAGCAAGGTATTAAACAAAAGTGTTACTAATATATCATTTAAAGTTTTAAAACACTTTTATTTGTTCACTAAAAATACCAAAAAGTATACTTTCAGAAATGACTAGATGAAATTCAGATGTAATTCTACTAATTGCTAATTCTTATCTAGTATTTACTATGGACTAGTCACATGAGTAAATTCATTTAATCCTTACAACAAATTTATAAAGTATTATTTCCTCATTAAAGATATAACAAAAACACAGAGAGGCTAGGTGACTTGATCAAAATCATACAGTGGCAAAATCGGGATTTAAACTCAAGGCAGGCATATTTTAGTAGCAGCTTTATGGCACATAATACTAATCCTGACAATAAATTCCCACTGAGAATATTGATTAAACAGCAATAGAAACATCACAAAAATCATGTAGAATATAAAAAATACTTACCAGCTTGACAAAAATAAGCTAAGGAGGCTTTTCCTGGTTGTAATGTACTGAAATATTTCTGAGGACTCAGTTCTGATAGAGAGCCTACTGCTGACTTACAAAAAATGCACATCATGACAAAAGAGATGCCCACTCTAAATAAATTGAAACTGGAAGACATCATCAGCTGTAGTTGTACATGGGCAGGAGGTTTTGTCTGTTTTTTTCAGTGCTGCGGTTCTGTTGCCTAGGGTAATATCTAGCAAGAGCAGGTGTTCAACAAAGTTTTGCTGAATAAATTTGTTAAACAAATGAATGAAGTAAAATCTGCAAAAAGAATAATATAAGGTATTACTTATATATTTGATCTTGCCAGTACTTTCCTATTTCCTTCTAGTAAATATTTGAGAGGGATGGTATAAAATGACATTGATTTAATAATACTATTGATTTTTGATACTTGCAAAAGATATCAAAGATATCTAGAAAATTCAATATGAAATATTTTGAGTTTAATAGATATTTACTAAAGGATGATAAGTTAATTGTCATTTTTAAGGGTTCTAAAATTAATTCTCAAACATTGTTTAATCCTTGTTTTAAATTAGGCATTTTATCTCTCTCTACCTAGAACAGACTTACAATCAATACCGTTATTTAGTACCATTAAATGGGAGTGAGACATCCAAAATCTATATCTACTATGTCCACATTCTTTTTATTTTATGTTCCCTAGAAAACAACTATAAAACTCTTAAAAGGACATTCCTTCTAAATATACTTTTAATACATGACTTAGACTTATTTATATAGCTTAGAAATTCAAGCATCTTTTCCAACCCATATTTTAATTCAACTCTATCTTCTGAACTCAGATTTGTTTTAGACATCCTCCTTCCATCTTCCTTCATGCTGTACTTACTTCCATGCTATCCTCTGCATCTGTTGTCAATTCTTCCTCTTCCGTTTTGCTACCTTCAAATCTCTCTTGAACAATTTCTTCTTTCAGGAAGTTTTTCTACTGATGATCTATACTACCTAAATTTAAAAGAAGATAGTTTGGGAAAATATATCATACTTCTAGGAGGTAATATACACCCACAAGCATAGGTGAAAATTTTAATTTTTTTTTAATTTCAAACATAAGGAGAGGGGTATGCTTTCTCAGTAAAGAATAAAATGATAGAAGAATTAAAAATTTAGTGAAAATTATACTAAACTGGGTATTTACTTCGCTTTTTTTTTTTTTTTAAGATTTTACTTATTTATTTGTCAAGGGTTGGGGGTAGCATGCACAAGCAAAAGAAGTTGCACGCAGAGGGAAACACAGGCTCCCCACTGAGCAAGGAGCTAGAACTCTAGGATGATAACCTGAGCCAAAGGCAGATGATCAACTAACTGAGCCACCCAGGCATCCCTACTTTGCTCTTTTAATCTTATCAGTAAGCATGTAACTTCTCTCCTTAAGAAGCAGGTATTCCTATGATCCTATATCTTGTTTCTTAAATTCCACCTATCAGTGAGGTCATATGGTAATTGTCTTTCTCTGATTTGACTTATTTCACTTAGCATAATACCCTCTAGTTCCATCCATGTTGTTGCATATGACAAGATTTCTTTTTTTTTTTTTTTTGATGGCTGCAAATCATAGGAGAAGAGAGAAAAAATTGAAACAAGACAAAACCAGAGAGGGAGAAAAACCATAAGAGACTCTTAATCTTAGGAAAAAAACTGAGGGTTGCTGGAGGGGAGGAGGTAGACGAATGGGGTAACTGGGTGATGGACATTGGGAGGGTATGAGTTGTAATGAGCACTGGGTATTAGATAAGACTGATGAATCACAGACCTGTACCCCTGAAACAAATAGTACATTATATGTTAATTAATTGAATTTAAATTTAAAAAAATAAATTTTTAAAAACCAGCTATTCTTTTAAAAAAATAGGAACTAATTACTTAATTACTTCTTTAATTATTTTTATTAACATATAATTATTATTTGCCCCAGGGGTACATGTCTGTGAATCATCAGGCTTACACATTTTCACAGCACTCACCATATCACCTACTTTCTCCAATGTCCATAACCCAACTACCCTCTCCACACCCCCTTCCCCCCAGCAGCCTCCAGTTTGTTTTGTGAGATTAAGAGTCTCTCATGGTTTGTCTCCCTCCCAATCCCATCTTGTCTCATTTTTGTTTTCTTCCTTCCTTCCCTACCCTCATCAATTTCTTCTTAACATTATTTTCATTAGAGCTAATTTATATCAATTCATTAGAGCTGATATTTAATAATGAACAAGAGTTCAGAAATTCAAGTAGAATGAGGGAGGACAGTGAGGAGGCATATAAAAAAGTAAGTTTAATGATATAATTAAGGGGTATCCTTGATATTAACACTGATTACATATTACAGTCATTTTAAACCAGTGTATTTTAAAGCCAATTATATTAATGGCAATGGTTTAAAATAGGTCATTCAATATTTTCTTTATGGGGGGATGGGAAATGTATGCATCCTGAGGCTAAGATAATAAGTATTATAACATTTATTACTATACAAAATAACTAAAACCTAATGAAAAGATAAAACTTTTAAATAAAAGTACACTCGAACAATTCAAGTATAAATATAATTTTTCCTGGGCTTGTGGTTACAATGCAGTTATTTTAACACTAGTTGGACAGTAGGGTTAACATAGGATTCTTTTCCCATAGAATGAATTTTGTAGCAGCAAAAGGTCTAACTGCACATTCGGTGCTACAATACTTTCCCACACCAGTTCATTGGACGAATGAAATTATAGATGTGAAAGTACTATGCATTTCATCAATTAGAGGTGTTGGTGATTATTCTTACATACATACTTTGAAGGATAGGAACTCATTAGTAACTAAAACCTTTGCAGTTTGTTCCATCTTTGATAAATTTGATTCTTCAAGAAATTACTTAGAGCAGAGAATATTGCACAGGTCAGCCAGAAATAGCTTACATGATTATAATAAAATAAACACTGAATAAATAAATAAAATTTTAAGAAAAATAAACGTTGAATAATTATTTAACTAAATTTAAGACAACCACAGTTCAGAGGATGAGGAGACAGAAAGTAAGGAAACACAAAGTCACGGTGGGAAAAGGAATAAAAGAGCTAAATCTTCACTTTCACAACACCAAAAGCCAAGTTTACTAGAAATAGGAAGATCGATGCCATAAGAAATAGGGAGCAATTTAAAAAACTGCCCCTAAGGAATAAGAAATTGGAGGAGGACGATAACAAGGGGATTTCTGAAGTCTTACATAGAACCATCTAACTCTTTAAATAGTGTCCCTTCTCATATTGATTTTAAAAGTTAAAGTCATCCTATTTAGACTACGTCAAAATAAAAAGTTCTGCACAGCAAAGAAAACAACCAACAAAACCAAAAAACAATCTACTCAATAGGTGAAGATATCTGCTTACAACATATCCAAAGAAGTGTTAGTATCCAAAATACACAAAGAACTTACACAACTCAACATCAAAAAAAAAAAAAAGTAATCCAATTTAAAAATGGACAGAAGACAAAAACAGAAATTTACCCAAAGATGATATACAGATGACCAACAGACCCAAGAAAATATGCTCAACATCACTCATTGTCAGGAAAATGCAAATCAAAACCACAATGAGATAGCACCTGGCGTCTATCAGAAGGGCTAAAATCAAAAGTTCAAGAAACAACAAGCATTGGCGAAGATGTGGAGAAAACGGAACCCTCATGCACTGTTGATGGGAGCAAACTGGTACAGCCACTGTGGAAAACAGTATGGAAGTACCCCCCCAAAATATAACTACCCTATGACCCAGTAATTGCACTACTGGGTATTTACCCAAAGAATATAAAAACACTAATTCAAAAAAATTCATATACATTTATGTTTATTGCAGCATTACTTGGCAATAGCCAAACTATGGAAGCAGCCTAAGTGTCCACAACTAGGTAAAAGAATAAAGAAGATATAGTATATATACATTAGAATATGATTCAGCCATAAAAAAGAATGAAATCCTGCCATTTGCAACAACATGGATGGATCTAGAAGGTATAATGCTAAGTGAAATAAGTAAGAGAAAGACAAATACCATATGATTTCATTCAAATGTGGAAATTAAATAAAACAAATGCAGAAAAAAAGAGACACACAAACCAAAAAACAGACTCTTAACTGTAGAGAACAGAGGGTCACCAGAGGAGAGGTGGGTTGAGGGGGGATGGATAAAACAGGTGAAGGGGATTAAGAGTACACTTCTCTTGGGGTACCTGGGTAGATCAGTTGGTTGAACGCCAACTCTTGGTTTGGTTTCACGTTATGATCTCAGGGTCCTGATATCAAGACTTGGGATGTTGGTTGAGCAACCAACTCTTGGTTTTGTTTCACGTTATGATCTCAGGGTCCTGATATCAAGACTTGGGATGTGCCCCACGCAAAGCAGGTAAAATGCTTAAGGATTCTTCCTCTCCCTCTGTCCCTCGCTGAGCTCAGATGCGCAGGCAATCTTTAAAATAAATAAATAAATCTTTAAAAAAAAAGAGTATACTTCTCTTTATGAGCACTGAGTAATATATGGAATTGTTGAACTGCTATATTGTATACCTGAAATTAATACAATACTGTAGGTTGATTACACTGGCATTAAAATAATACAAATGAAAATTAAACATTAAAGTTATTACTTGTATGGAATCACATTTTCCATAGCTCCTACTCCTATTACTCCAACTTATCCCTGTGGGGCTACAGAAGAATGTTCATTTCACATGCATGTAAAATAAAAATGCATTTGCCCAGAGACATGTTCTCCATATAAAAATATCTTTAAAGAGAAGGGAAGTATGAATGGGGAAGAGGGAGGAAATAAGAATACTAGTGAGAACAGAGTAAAAAAAAAAATACAGAAGGTACTCGGTGACTCTTTTTCTCCAATAATTAGAAAATGAAACAGAAAACAATACTTAATTATTCAAACTCTAAACATTAGGTGCCTGGGTGGCTCAGTCAGTTAAGCATCCATCCTCCTTTGGCTCAGGTCATGATCTCGAGGTCCTGGGATCAAGTCCCACAGCCAGCTCCCTGCTCAGCGAGAAGTCTGCTTCTCCCCACTCCCCACAAAAATAAATAAATAAATACTATTTTTAAAAATAGTTAGAAAACAAACTAAATATCAACAAAGAAATGAGTACCTTGGGAGGAATGTAACCTTGGTACTTTGGTGTAGTAATTTGTTGGTATGGGGTAAATAGTTCTGTTCTCCTGTAGAATGTAGGATTACACTTAACTTCTTGCACTTTCCACCTCTAGCGAATTGGTTGTGGCCGCCAGGTGACTTACTCTGGCCAATGAAATGTAAGCAGAAGTCTCATTCAGGCAACAGTTTAACAGCTAGTGTGGGGTAGGGCAGGAGTTATTTTCTTCTCTTACAGTCATCAAAGATGCTCAGCTGGTGGCTATTCCTCAGCGTGAGTCCCAGTATGAGCACAACACAGAGCAGAGAACCCTCACTATGACGCAAAGAGTGTGTGGCACAGGAGGAAATAAACCTTATTGTCAGAAGCCACTGAGCTTTGAGGGGTTATTATGGCAGCATAATCTAGTTTATCTTCACTGGTATACAAACTAGAATGAGGTGCTACCTTAACAGGAATCCCAAAACACTGGCTCAGAGGCCAAAGAGCAAGGACTATTTGGGGCCTAATCAGGGAAACTTTCATCAGAGACCAGAGCTTAGCAATTCTATTAAGGAGTGACAAAACATTTGACAAAACAGTCACTACAATAACTTGGAGGTGACACGCACCTAATGAATTTATAATGAGCATGTACCTAGGCTTGTGTGGCTAATGAACTTATATATGGCCCTAACAGAAGAGGCTGGTAGACAGAAGATGAGCACTGGGTGATAGTTGCTGTTGGTTATTTTTTTTTTATTAACATATAATGTATTATTAGCTCCAGGGGTACAGGTCTGTGAATCGCCAGGTTTACACACTTCACAGCACTCGCCATAGCACCTACCTTCCCCAGTGTCCATAACCCAACCACCTTCTCCCCCACCAACTCACCGAAGCAACCCTCAGTTTGTTTTGTGAGATTGAGTCTCTTATGGTTTGTCTCCCTCCTGATCCCATCTTGTTTCATTTTTTTCTTCCCTAACCCCCAAGCCCCCCACTTTGCCTCTCAACTTCCTCACATCAGGGAGATCATATGATAATGGTCTTTCTCTGATTGACCTTATTTCACTCAGCAGAATACCCCCTAGTTCCATCCACGTCGTTGCAAATGGCAAGATTTCATTTCTTTTAATGGCTGCATAGTATTCCACTGTATATATAGATACCATATCCTTTTTATCCATTCATCTGTTGACGGACATCTAGGTTCTTTCCATAGTTTGGCTCTTGTGGACATTGCTGCTATAAACATTTGGGTGCACGTACCCCTTCAGATCACTACATTTGTATCTTTAGGGTAAATACCCAGTAGTGCAATTGCTGAGTCATAGGGTAGCTCTATTTTCAAAGTTTTGAGGAACCTCTATGCTGTTTTCCAGAGTGGCTGCACCAGCTTGCATTCCCACCAAGACTGTAGGTGGTTATGTTTAACAAGGTGTTCAAATAAAGGTACTCAAAGAACCACCACCATCCAAGAGACTAGCTGTTTAAAACTTAGTTCTTTAGCACCCACCCTTCTATCACCAGGAAGCAAGCTGACAAAACTGCTCAGCTATGGAAAGAGGCCATATTCTCCAAAATAAACTTCAGATGTGGCCAAAGATAATAAAAATGGAAGGACCTCCTGCAGAGTAAAGCCAAGGACCATGGAGAACTATGCCCTAGGGCATGTGCCAGAATAACAACTGTTTGTTACTAGGTCTATAATAATGAGACAAACACAGACATTGAGTGTAGATGTCAAAAAGCTGTTATAACCCATTTTACACAGTAATTTTCTGTCTGCTGAATCTAAAAATTTTAAAATTGGGCTTGTCATTTGATAAGTGTTTTCATTCCATTTTTGTTATAATTCATTTTTATTGTAGTTAACAAAAATACAAATTTAGATTTTGAATTATTAAGAATTAAAAAAAAAAAAAACCCAACCCTGGTCATTCATGACACACAGTTTGAAAAGCAATGACCTGGAGAACCCAGTGAACAGAAGAAGAGCTCTGGCAATATCTGCCCAGTGAGATTTCAGAGTTCCTATAGTCTCAAGTCTGCTATGTGTCTTCCATTCCTCCCCTCTCCAAATCGGAACACTTATTCGTATCTGTCCCTACGCTACCCTATGTATTCAACTGGGAGTGGGAAACAGATAACTTATAATGTCTAGACTGGTTAGAGATTAGCACTACTGGGCATTAGTCAGAGATCCCGGACTTTGAACTTGATATAGTGACTGGATGGGATTTGGGGGTTATGTCCACTGGGAAGGGCCAAGGATGAACTACAGGTAAGGAGAATATCTGTTCACAAAAAGGGTGGACTGTTCAAATGCTTCTAGTTCTCTACACATGTTAAGATTATACTTCCCCAATTCCTTGAAATAGGTATAGCCACGACTTGATTTGGCCAATGAAATGTGCAGTGACATACATAACTTCTGGCAGTTTTTCCTAGTCAATATATTCTCATGACCCACAACACATTTTTCTTCTGCTATGATGAATGATAACACTCAAAATGCAGCCTTCTCTGCTAAACCTAGTCTCAGAAAGAGGACAACATGGGGCAAAGCTCCCAGCTAACCCACAGTGAACACAAATTAAACATTGTTATGTTAAATCCCTTAAGTCTCGGGGTTGTTATTACAGTACAACCCAGCCTCGACTTATTGGTTTTAATAACAGCTAAGAGGAAAGTGACTTGAACATAAATACATACACTGGATTTTCAAAGCAGAAAATATCAAAGAATTCATAGGAAATGGACCCAATTTCTCTGTAGGATAATTCTACAAATGAAGAAGACTGTTTCAAATGCAACAAACTATAACCACAACAGGTGCTAATACCAAAAGAAGGAAGTCACAGGCAAATGCTTGCCAATACTACACACATATATCGCCCAACTACATGCAGACTCATACCCTTTGAGCCTAGGGAGGGCCTTCAGTTTGTCAGTATAATACTCCTGTCAGCACTAATCAGAGTTGGTATGCAAGATGTAACTTTTGCCTCATCCTTAAACTCTAAACAAGTATACACCTGTACCATTTAAAAGTTGGTAGGGGCAAGGCGCCTGGGTGGCTCAGATGTTAAGTGTCTGCCTTCGGCTTAGGTCGTGGTCCCGGGGTCCTGGGATGGATTCCCGCATTGGGCTCCCTGCTCAGCAAGAAGCCTGCAGCTCCTTCTCCCACACTTCCTGCTTGTATTCCCTCTCTCATGGTCTCTCTGTCAAATAAATTAATTAAATCTTTTTTTTTAAAGATTTTATTTATTTGACAGAGAGAAATCACAAGTAGTCGGAGAGGCAGGCAGAGAGAGAGAGAGAGGAGGAAGCAGGCTCCCTGCTGATCAGAGAGCCCCATGCGGGACTCGATCCCAGGACCCTGAGATCATGACCTGAGCTAAAGGCAGCGGCTTAACCCACTGAGCCACCCAGGCGCCCCTAAATTAATTAAATATTAAAAAAAAAAAAAAAGTTGGTAGGGGCACCTGGGTGGCTCACTCGGTTAAGCAGTTCTTGATCTCAGTTTAATCCCCACATTGGGCTCCATACTGGACATGGAGACTACTTAAAAAAAAAGTTTGCAAAAAATGTGTGACATTTAACTAAGGACAAATACAAGAGAGTGACAAACACTGTGAGTTGGAACAATGAAGCTGTAGTACAAAAAGGGTTAAAGTTTGCAAATAGAAACACTAAATAAAAGGCAACAAAATTTGGGGGCTCTGGGGTTGCTAAGTCAGTTAAGCAACCAACTCTTGATCTCAGCTCAGGTCTTGATGTCAGGGTTGTGGGTTTGGCCCTGCACAGGGCTGCACGCTGGGCGTGAAGCCAACTTACAAAAAAAAAAAGGCAACAAAATTTTGCTCAGCACCAAAATACTGAGAGTCCCCAGAGGGCAACAAGGAGGAAGAATTTCAACAGAAAAACATTCATCTTCCTGCTAGTGAGGGGTAGGGGAAGGATCTGCCTTCACGTGTTCCACAGCTGGAGCAGCTGGTGACTCTCTACAGTTAGAACAATCCCATTTTGGGATTGGGTCCTGTTTATAATAATACTTGGCAAATAGTTTTTCTGCTTTGAAATGTTTGAAAGACCATTGTGCTAGAGTAATGTTCCCTCCTAGAAAACAATATTCAACCACTCTGCATTTGGACACATTTCAAATTTTAGAATATTAAGCAGCAAGCTTTTCTAGACGACCTTGGTTAGTTCCCCTTGATAGACTTAAATTTCCCTTATGATTAACCATAAAACTAAAAGTTTTCTCTCTCAAGAAAAAGAGGAAATTAACAACTATAAACCCTAAACAAATTATACCAAGTCTGTGGGCATCATTCTCTGAGAAAAGACACATTTCATATTTTGCAACAAATGGGGCGTATAATGCTTACAAACTTCCTGTAAGAACATTCTGGCAAAAATTAGCTTATAGTTTAATGCTACTACTGGAGAAAACCTGCTCATTGAACCAGATTTAAATAAACTCTTGATTAGATATCATCAAAGTTTATCATTTAAGAGGCACCTGGGTGGCTCTGTGGGTTAAACCTCTGTCTTTGGCTCAGGTCATGATCTCAGGGTCCTGGGATCGAGCCCCACATCGGGCTCTCTGCTCAGAAGGGAGCCTGCTTCCCCCCCCTCTTTGCCTGCCTCTCTGCCTATTTGTGACCTTTAAAAATGAAACAAAACAAAACAAACAAACGTTTATCATTTAAGATTCAATGGAAGCAATAAAAGGAATCAACCTCTCTCTACTTCAGAACTTCTTCAAGGCAGCTGGGGCAAATCACCTATCTACAGCCCTCATGCACGCCCAAAAGAGGAAGAGGGGGGAAAAAAACTATCTGGACATGCTCTGAAATAAAAAATTTAACAAGCAAAGACCTCAAACTAGTACCCATACTAGTTTGAGGTCTTTGCTAGTATGGGTACTATCCAGATGTTGTTTACCATAACTTTGAATAGAGAATAACAGAGAAAAAGAATAACCAGTTCATGGTGAAAGTCTATTCATGAATGAAATATGTATCTCATCATTATGGAAGATACAAAAATAGGCATGTCAGGGAACAGGAGGTTCTCCTGATTTTTTTGAATGCCTAAAATCACAAAACTCTTGAGTTCCTGCTCAATTTACAAGCTTAAGGGACACCTGGGGGGCCCAGTGCATTAAGCAGCTGCCTTCAGCTCAGGTCACGATCCCAGGGTCCTGGAATCAAGTCCTACATCAGGCTCCCTGCTCAGTGGGAAGTCTACTTTTCCCTTTCCCTTGCGCTCATGCTTGCTCTCTCTCAAATAAATAAAATCTTTAAAATATAGTAATTTCCCTTTTAATAAGCAAATTGCAGGGGCGCCTGGGTGGCTCAGTGGGTTAAAGCCTCTGCCTTCGGCTGGGGTCATGGTCCCAGGGTCCTGGAATCAAGCCCCGCATGGGGCTCTCTGCTCGGTCGGGAGCCTGCTCCCTCCTCTCTCTGCCTGCCTCTCTGCCTACTTGTGATCTCTGTCTGTCAAATAAATAAATAATATAATAAAAATAAAATCTTTAAAAAAAAAAAAAGCAAATTGCAAGCTAAAGCACACAACTGCTTAAGCAGACCTATTTCTTTCAACAAGTTGTACCCTGCTCTAGGCTACACTGTACACCCTGCTTAGCTGAATGTTTTATCTGAGAGATCCACATAATTACGCCAAGCCTAAACATCACAGTTTGTCAATATACCTATAAAGAATCCAAAACACTCAGCATCTGGTGCCTGGGTGAACCGCTGTCCCAGACTCTGCAGTACAAAATAGTCTTTAGTAAAGTTTCCTGTGGATCACTTAGCTAGGAAAGAAGGTAGCAAAACTCTTCTTACGCAAAGCATTAGGACAAAGAATGGTAAGTTACCGAAAGCTGAGTCTTAGTTGCACCAGTTAATGTAGCAGTGACTTTCAAAAGGATATTGAATTTGTGACGTGTCACTCACTCTAAAGAGAATATAAATTGTTTTCTCATCATCCTGCATTACTTTGCTCATTTTATTGCCAAACGCTAAAAAGAAAAAAAATCAGCAAATGTCGTCAGTCCAACACACGTTGGAAAATCTACTCCTCGCTATGTACAGCAATAACATAATATAGCATTTACTTTGCACCTCTCTGAGCCTCAAGAAGAGCGCCACCATCCACCCAGTACAGGACTAAGGATTGAAGGAATATATGTGGAATTTAAGCACAAACTACTCTACTTTTTTCTCCCTAGACATTCATCAGACTTAGCGTTCTTTTTCTGTCTTTTTCCCTACACTTGTGCTCAGAGCATCCTTTCCAATTCCTAGTTTCAAAGACCCACATTCTCCCTATTCACATCTCCTGTGGACATCCATCTCATCCTAAGATCATTCGTCCTCCCCCGAGGAAGAAGTTTGCTTAAAGCTTCATTTCACTCTCCCCACAAAGGGCTCACGTTTTTCTCGACGCTCATGCTGGGGGAAAAGAAGAAAGCAAAATGCCCCTCAGAAGGATGCAGGTGAGGCCCTTTTAAGCCAGACCCCAGAGCTCAGTGGCGTAGCCCTTGCTGGGGGACAGCCGCCAGGCTGAATCCCCATCCCGGCAGGCAGAAACCACAGCCCCTTCAAGGAAGGACCTCCGCTGCCACTCACCCTGCCCGAGACCTGCGGCAAGACCTACCCAGAAGAACCCAGGCGGTTCCCGCGGCCGACAGTTCCCGCCACGTGAAGAAGAGGCAGAAGGCGGGGCCCCTGCCGGCTGGCCGGCAGCGACGAACGGCAGCGCCTACCTACTAGGGTGCAGCACACCCAAGTCCAGCGCCTGCGGCCACCACCGCATGGTGGGGTCGGCCTGCTGAGCGAAAAAACAACCCCAAGGCTCCTCCCCCTCCTCGTGCTCCCTACGTGAGGCCTCTCCAACCAATGGGAAGCTCAGGGGGAGGAGCGAGAGCCGCCCCAGGTGACAGGCGACCACCGAGTCCTCCCGCCGGCGCGAGCTGGCCGTGCAGTTGCTGGGCCAATCGGCAATGTGGGTGGGGAGTAAAAGGGAGGGAGAAAGCGAGGAAAGCGGTTATCCAATCAGATCTTGGAGCCTTCGAGCGACGGGTCCTGTGGCCCGTGGCCTTCCGAGCGCGGTGCGCAGGGGGCGTGCCCGCCTGGGCCAATCGGCACGAGCCCACGGTGCGGAGCGAGCGCCTCAAATGCTCGGGTTTCTCAGCTGATTGTCTCCAGCCGAGAGTTGTTTTTTGCAGCTACGGAGCCGAGCCGCAGCAGGAGGAGCCGAGACCCCCCGGGGGGGCGGGGAGAGGAGGCGGGGTCCGGGGAGCCGCGGCTGCTCTGCGCGGGGCCCCGGGTCCTGTCACGGCGCTTCCTGGGGTTGGAGGTTGGGGTGGGTGGGGGGTAAGGGGGAAATCTTTCTCCCCCTCGACGACGGCTCTGAGTCCGGCCCCTTCCTTCCCGCTCTCTCTCTCCTGACCTCCAGCCCCCTCATGAGGGTGTCCGTGCCGGGTCCGGCTGCCGGCCGCGAGCCCTCGACGCCCGGAGGCGGAGGCGCCGTCGCTGCCGCCTCAGGCGCCGCGGTGCCGGGCTCAGTGCAGTTAGCTCTGAGCATCCTGCACGCCCTGCTCTACGCCGCGCTCTTCGCCTTTGCCTACCTGCAGCTGTGGCGGCTGCTCCTGTACCGGGAGCGGCGGCTGAGTTACCAGAGCCTCTGCCTCTTCCTCTGTCTCCTGTGGGCAGCGCTCAGGACCACCCTCTTCTCCGCCGCCTTCTCTCTCAGCGGCTCCCTGCCCCTGCTCCGGCCGCCCGCTCACCTGCACTTCTTCCCCCACTGGCTGCTCTACTGCTTCCCCTCCTGTCTCCAGTTCTCCACGCTCTGTCTCCTCAACCTCTACCTGGCGGAGGTAAGGCGGGAGGACCGGCATGCGGGGCCGGGCGGGTGAGCGGTGCTGCTGCGATCAACTCGGGCTGAGGATCGGCGGGAGGGCGGGAGGGGGAGGGGGACCGGGCAGTTCGAGGCGGACCCGAGAGCAGCTTGGGGAAACTGAGGCACGCCTGGAGTGTGCGCCAGTGTGCTCGCCCTAAACTTAAGCGGCGGATTGACTCGGTTCCTGAGAAGCTGGCGGGATTGAGTGAGTGAGAGTGTGGGTTCCGACAACTTAAAACAGGACAACCCTTTGTTCGGTGTTTTGGCCCTCCAAGGTAAGGTGTTGGTGGCACCAACAAAGTGGCATCGCAAGAAGTAGCAGCCCCGGTAGCTCTGCCGAAGCTGGACTGTGTTGAGAGAGGTTGGATGCTGAGGTAGCAGCAGCTCTGCTGAAGCTGGACTGCTGCCAGCCATTACGTCACCAGGCAGAGCTGTTCTTCTGCTATTGTTGCTGCGTTTCTTTTATTAGAAGCTTATATTTCCTCCTGCATCTCCTTTCCTGTGGCTCGATAAGCCTCAAAGAAATTCCGTTCGATAGTTCCCCAGCAGGGTTAATGATCAATAACCAAAGCCGAGGGTCAGTGTAAAGACCTCCATAAAGCTCTTAATGTTTGCCCCACTTGCTCCGAGCTTTGGCTATTTATCCTGCCTCTTACAGCCTACTGGGGTTTTCTTGGAGCTAATTAAGATAGAAAATACTAGCTTAACCTGTGACTGTTGCAGAAACAAACCACTAAACTGTTTTTGCAATAACTTGCTTAATAGCTGGAACCTAATCACACCCCCTTTCTCTCTTATGGGGAATTGCTGGTTAGATTGCATTGTTCTGCAGCGCTTAGGTATTTGACCCATTTCAAACAGGTTTGAGAGTGTAAGGTTGTCAATCAGGTGTGTCAGCTAGTGGCATTTAAGCCACAGAATTTTGAGAATCGCCCAAAAACCCTCCCTTCCCCCTCCCCCCACTTAAAAAAAAAGACTTGAGGAGGGAAGGAAACAAGGTGACATCATATGCTTAATACTGACTAATATAGAACAATATTGGTCTATGCAGCTAATCCTCTCAAAGGCTTTTGGAGGTGATGAGAATTAACATAGTTCTGAGCAAAAGTAAAAAAAAAAAAAAACATTTGAGGCAGATTGTTTATATTTCCTTCATAAACCCAACTCTTTTCTCCTATAATAGATGGAAAGTAGAATGCATAATTTTCAAATTACAGTCATAACTTCAGCTTTTTACCACATTAAAAACAACAGTTGAAAATAAATAACAAAACTAATTTAACTTGAATTCTTTTTCTTCCCCATACTTTGGAAGTCCAAGCAAAAATAAGGCAAAACCCAAACATTGAAAAGCAAAAATTTAAAAAAAAAAAAAAAAAAAAAAAAAAAAACCATGGGCAATCATAAGCCAAATAATTATGCCAGAGTCCTGCCACTTATTTGATGATGCTCTTATCTTGTAGTTGTTGTTAAAGCTGTTATAGCATTTCTGTCCTTTATAGTTAAATTTATACATTGTATTCTTCCCGACACCATTTCTGATAGAATACCAGTGACCTCTCATTACTGAAGTTTAACTCTAGCTTCAGATATAATTTACCTGAAAGTGACCAGTGATCCTTATGCCATATGCATCAGATAATTTGTTTTTTTTGTTTTTCCCCTATACATTTTGACTTATAAAATTATATTAATGATTCCTGTAAAATAGTAGGCATTTCATAAAGTAACTAAACACTCTTTTTTTACAGTTTCGGAGAAATAAGTTATGCCATAGGGCATAAATCTTAAGGATACAGACATGAAATTTTATGTATGCTTACATTCATGTTACCACCGGGATTAAGATAAACTGCATTTCTGGTGCCCCAGGATATTCCCTTGTGCCCTCTCCCAGTCACACTTCTCACCTTGAGGTAATCACAAAGTGGCTAAACACTGTTGCAATAGAAAAAGCATTTATAGTTAAGCTTAAAATTCTAAAAGTATGCTTCTACAGCATAAACTGCATGATATCTAGATTGAGTTTTCATACTTTTAATGACTGATATTCCAAGAGAAGATTTTAAGTGTCTAAAAGTCTTCCTGTTAAATGAATCTTTTGTGTGATGTCATTTTTCAAAAGGCAATAAAACTCAATAAACCTAGAAAATATAATTGGAAAAGATAGATTAAGGCTTTTTCCTTTCACAGTGTCTCCTAAAAAGAGTGTAGTTTGTCTATACTCGTCTTTTCATGATCACATTAACAATTTTAAGACCCATAACTATACTTAACAAATTTTCAACTGTTTAAAGAGTGCTGTCTTGACCAGAAATCATTTCCCTATTCATGAGAAAAAAATCCAGAGGAATCTGTATTTAAAAGAGTATTTGAATTTAAATTTTTATATCAGTTCCAAGTAACTGAAAGTATACTTTCATTGATCATTCTGAATTAATGAAACTCTTTCAGTAAGTTCGTGGTATTACAGAAGTATGGTAAGGAAAATCTATCTGGTGACAACAAAACTAACTTGACTTTTTTTTTTTTTAACTAAAGGGCTCTATATCTGTTTCAAATAGTTGTACTTCTAGATTACCAAATCACTCTGTTTTTACTATCTGTCATTAAATACCAATTACATTTTGTTTTTGGCCTCTTTAAAGCATTTGTTACACACATTTCTTATAATTAAAAACATTCTAACTTTAAGGACTTACTTACAAAGAACCATGGAGCAGAATACAAATAAAGTTAGAAAAACAACTATTACTCCTTTGAATGCATTTTGATGGTTCTTCTAACACTCATTAAGTTTTCGAAAAGTTAAGACTGCCTAAATCACTCTTTTGTTGACTACACTTGAGTGGAATTGAGATAAGGAGAAGTAACCCTTCTGAAATAATTAGACTTTTCAACTTAATCTCCTGGAAGCAGATACTTGAGGGGGGGAAAATCCCACTGTACACTAATCTAAAAACACCTACTGAACTTTTTTTGGCATGATCAATAGAACCTGTACTTTACTAGAGAAAGGTTCTACTCCTGTACTTTGACCAGAAAAGACTTCAATCTTTAAAACAGATAATCTGAAGAAACTGATGTTACCTACCACTGGAATAAGTAAAAGGACTTAAGATAAGAGTTAATAGTATACTGCCTTTTGAGTATTATTATATATCCCAAAATCAATGAATTCATTTTCAAGGCCCATATTGACATTTTTTCTCACAGTTTTGTAGCATGAATGCCACTTGTTTAATCAGGATAAATATGGTGACTTAATCACAATGCCAAAATGCCCCAATGCCAGCTTGGAAAATTAAATTGAGAATCTTAATCTCTTATATTCATGGATGCTATCACTGTTCTGACAATGAATACATTCTTCCAAATACTGGTGATATGTCAAATAATGTGTAGTTTAATTTACATATACTTGGGTTTCATTATAATGTTCTGTGATTTGTCGCAAAAGCATTTGATCACCTAACATGGAAACTCCTTAAGATTAAGTTAATTTATTATATTTTTATCTCATAGCAACTAGATCAATGGTGAATATATTATCAAAAGATATTCTTGAAAAGGCCAAAACTAGAAAATATTTAGCCATCTAAAATTTGGGGGTTAACTTGATTTTGATGAACATTTTGTGGTAAATTATTTGTGTACTTTCTGGGATCTTTATATTTTTGCCTTAAAGATTGCCTGTTGGTATGAATGCTAAGATTCTCTTAGATTATCATGATTTAATTGGATTAAAGTTAATTTTTATTACAACGGGTAAAGTATTACTAATAAAGACACTTGAATATATCAAGTTTTGCTTGGCAAAACTATTTTTGCATCACAACAAATGGCCCATAGTAATTAGGTCTTTGCTAATTTGGCTTCAACAAATCCTGTTAAATAAGTCTGTAAAACAAGTAAGTTTCACATCATGACTCAATTACTATTTGCTGGAAATAGTGATTTAGTTCAATGCTGGATTTTTATAACCGTTGTCTTCACAACCACCATGATTAGGTAGATACAAACAGGGTGTGATTTGTCCAAGGTTATTGGGCTAATATGTATCAGATATAAAGCTACCATATACCCAAAGGCTATAAACCTTATCAAGTGATCCATTCTTATGAACTTTCCTGGCTACCATCCACTCTGTAATATTTAGTGCTTTACTATTTCATTTGCTTTCCCACTTTCCCCATTTCAAACCTTCTCCCTCCAACAAACTATTTCTTGCCCCTTCATTCTCAGCATATGACTCTCAGCTCCTAGTTTATAGAAGAAACCAGGGCCATCTGGCTGAACAAAGATTCAGAAAAATACCTTAAAATGCTGCAAAGAGTATTTAATATTTTCAATGAATGATTGAGCTAATAAGTGAGGAAGTTCCTCAGAAGCAAGAAACCACACACACACACAAAAGAAATGAATGCAGAATGATACCACAGATGTTTGTCTTGGGGGTAGGAGTGGTTATTAGCTGCTTCCTGCTGGCTTAAAGGCTGGATTTTAAATTTTATGTGTTGGGAATCTGGGAAGGTGACATTGGAGGCAATATCTTACGGTGAGGTCTGATCAGAGACTTCATTTCCCTCCAACTTAATCCCAGAATTCTCAAAGTGTATATCTTCAGTGGATGGGCTTAGAAAAATAAGCAGATTCCCAAAGGTTAATGATGGTCTTTTGCCTATCTCTGCCTTGGTTCTGGGTGAAGGAGGTACATATTGGGAAAGAAAAGTCTCCCCTGAGAATGTGTAACGAGTTTATTCTCACACAAGTTTAAAGCCTAAATTCACACCACTTCTCTGACCTTGGAGGAAAAAATAAATAAACCCCAATCTGAAAATGTAGTTTAATGATATCCAGGCTTGGTAGTAACCTCAAGAACTTGGAAGGAGCCAATGCAAATCATTTGTTGAGGAGTATAATTTAAACCCAGAATCCTGACAGATAAGATTTTATAGAACATGAGCTCAGAATGAAATAGTACACTATGGAATCTACCTACAAAAATTAAAGATATTAGAATTATCAAATACATAATATAAAATATTTATGTGAATTAAGAAAGTGAACAGTATTGATATATAATTTTAGAAAGTTAACTAGACACATTTGGAAATAAATAATTTTAAATTAAAAATGTAATTAAAATTAAAAATTGAAATGAATGGTTAAACAAATTAAACGAGAAGAAATAAATGGCAGGGCCCAGGTTGAGCATCTGACTCTTGATTTTGGCTCAGGTTGGGATCTCAGTGCCATGGGCTCCATGCTCAGTCCAGTCAGCTTGGATTCTCTCTCTTTACCTCTCCCTCTCCTGCTCCTCCCCCAACTCATGTCCCACCTTTCTCTCTCTCACTCAAAATCTTTTTTTTTTTAATTTTATTTATTTATTTGAGAGAGATCACAAGTAGGCAGAGAGGCAGGCAGAGAGAGAGAAGGGGAAGCAGGCTCCCCGCCGAGCAGAGAGCCTGATGTGGGGCTCGATCCCAGGACTCTGAAATTATGACCTGAGCCGAAGGCAGAGGCTTAACACACTGAGCCACCCAGGCACCCCTCACTCAAAATCTTAAAAGAAACTACTCAGGAGCTGAGAGTAAAATCACTCAGAATATAGCCCAGAAAATAAATAAATAAATATGAACAAAGGATTGAGGGAGAATGAAAATAGAGTAAGCAAGTCCAATATATGCTAACTGGAATTTCAGAGATTTTTTTTTTTTAAGATTTTATTTATTTGACGGACAGAGATCACAAGTAGACAGAGAGAGAGGAGGAAGCAGGCTCCCTGCTGAGCAGAGAGCCTGATGCGGGGCTTGATCCCAGGACCCTGAGATCATGACCTGAGCCAAAGGCAGAGGCTTTAACCCACTGAGCCACTTAGATGCCCCTCAGAGAAATTTTTCAAAAGAATAATGACTTACGGTTTGCCAAAATTTATGAAAGAAACCAAGCCCCCAAATCCAAGACAGTCTAAATGAAAATAAACACAAAGTAAAACTTCAAAATAACAAAGACAAAATATTTTTAAAACAAGTAGAATGGCTAAAATAACACAAGAAATAACAACTATTGGTGAAGATGTGGAGAAAAAGGAACTCTCATAGACTGTTTTGGGGACTGTAAACTGGTGCAGTCACTATAGAAAGCAGTATGGAGGTTTCTCAAAAAAAATTAAAAATAGAACTGTCTTAATCAGTAACTCCACCACTGGGTATTTACCCAAAGAATACAAAAACACTAATTCAAAAAGATATATGCACTCCCATGTTTATTGCCACATTGTTTACAATAGCCAAGACATGGAAACAGCCCAAGTGTCCATCAATGGATGAATGGAGAAAGAAAATGTGTATATATATACAATGGAATATTATTCAGCTTAAAAAAAATAAAATCTTGTCATTTACAACAACAAGGTTGGATCTAGAGGGTGTAATGCTAAAGGAAATAAGTTAGAGAAAGACAAATACAATATGATTTCATTCATATGAGGAATTTAAGAAACAAAACAAATGAGCAAAGAAAAAAGAGGGAGACAAACCAAGAAACAGACTTCACTATAGAGAACAAACTAATGGTAACCAGAGGGGAAGTGCATGGGGGAATGGGTGAACTAGGTGAAGGAGATTAAGAGTACATTTATCATGATGAGTATGAGTAATATATAGAATTCCTGAACCACTATACTGTATTGTACCTGAAACTAATATAACATTGATAACTAATACTGGAATTAAAATAAACATAATATCTATTAAATTTTTTTAAAACTAGACAGAATATATTACTAACAAAGAAAGAAAATTAGTTTGAGTGTTGACATTTCATTAACAACTAAAGAATTCAGAAGACAGTGAAACATATCAAAATGCTGAGAAAAAAAAACAGCAACATAAAATTCTATCCACAATGAAACTACTAACAATAAGGGTGAAATAAAAGCCTTGTCAGGAGGGACATCAGCAAGATGGTGGAGTAGTAATCCTGGACTCCCTTCCCCTTGCAAACAGACCAATTCAGCAATAATTCACAAATTCCCTTTGTGAGAAATCCAGAAACTAACTGAAAGGCTCATGCACCCCAGGTGAAGACAAAAACCACAGTCACTAAAATGAGTAGGGAAACCAGTCCCTGACCCCAGTGCAATATCTTATAACTGGGAAGAGACCTCCTAGCACTCAGCTTCTTTCAGTGGAAGAAAAGTGTTTATTCACTCATCCAGCACCCTAACTTTCCCTAGGGTGTTCCCCAAATGTTAAGCTTCTGTCTTTCCAGTCTTAGAGTTCTATGGGTCCAATATAGTCTAACCACCTGGGGGGAAGAACAGAGATAGCTATTTGAACTAGAAGGCGGCATAGCTTCCCTCCCAAATTTCAGCACAGATCAAGCAAAACAGAACTACAACTTCCTACATTTCCCTGGAGAGAAAAAGAATTGGTAGAGGCCCCCAAAGTCTCTATACAAGCTGATTAGTGAGGGCCATCTTCTGTATAAGGACATTCTGTGAAGACTAGGAGAGGTGTCTCTTTCATCTTTTGCATAGCCACCAATACAGAAAGTCAAGAAAAATGAATAATCAGGCAAAGCTGTTCCAAACAAATCAGCAAGATTCTCTTCAGAAATCTTAATAAAACAGCATTATATGATTTGCTTGACAGAGAATTCAAAGTAACTACTATAAAGATGCTAACTAAGGTTGAGAACAAAGCATGAACAATTTCGCCAAAGGATGAGAATTTCAAAAGAGAGAGAAAATATTTTAAAAGTACAAAATGGAAATCATGGAGCTGGAAATAAAATCTGATGTGAAAAATTCATTTGAGGGGTTCATCAGCAAACCAATCAAATGAAAGAAAGGATCAATGAACTCAAAGACAAGTCACTAGAAATAATTTAGTCAGAAGAGCAAAAAGAAAATAGAATGAAGAAGAATGATAAAGCTAAAGAGACTTATGGTACACCATTACACAGACCAATATATGCATTGAGTCTCAGTTGGAAAAGAGAGAAATGACCAGAAAGCTTATTCAACGAAATAATGGCTGAAAAGTTCCAAATCTGAGGTAGAAAATGGACATCCAGATCCAACAAGCCAAAAGACCATTAAAGAGAGGAATCCAAAGAAATCCACACCAAGACAAATTATAATCAGATTGTCAAAGTCAAAATGATTTTTGAAAGCAAAGAGAAAAATAGATACTTGTCACATACAAGGGAATCCATAAAGGACTATATGCAGATTTTCCAGGAGAAATCCTGCAGGCCAGAAAAAAGTGGGATGATCTATTCAAGTGCCAAAAAACAAAAACAAAACAAAACAAAACAAAAAAAAAACTACCAACCAAGAATAATATTTATTTTGCAAAACTATTCTTTAGAAATTGGAAAAATGATGACTTTCTCCAATAAAAGCTGGAGGAGTTCATCACCACTAGACCTGCCTTAGAAAAGATGCCAAAGAGAATTCTTCAAGTTAGAACAAAAGGATGCTAAAAAGCAACACAATAGCATAAGTATGAAACTTGTTGGTAAAGATAAATATATAGACAAATACAGAATATTGTAATGGCAGTTATTAAATCACTTTTAATTCCAGTATAAGTGTTAGGAAAAGAATATTAAAATAACAGTGAAAATGTTAAAAGATACACAAAATAGATACAAATTGTGACAAAAAGTGTTAGGGGGAGAAGTTAAAGTGGAGAGTTTTTGTATACAATTGAACTTAAGTTATCAGCTTAAAATAAACTTATTAACTATAAGATTTTTTGTCTATTCCAAGGTAACTACACATATGCACATATAAAAACCTATGAAAGTTATACAATAGAAAAAGGAAAAGGAGGGGTGCCTGGGTGGCTCAGTGGGTTAAAGCCTCTGCATCGGCTTGGGTCATGATCTCAGGGTCCTGGGATCAAGCCCTACATCGGGTTCTCTGCTCAGCCGGGAGCCTGCTCCCCCCCCCCACCCCCTCCTGCCTCTCTGCCTACTTGTGATCTCTGTCAAATAAACAAATAAAATTAAAAAAAAAAAAAAAAAAGAAAAAGGAAAGGAATCAAAGCATATCAATACAAAAAAATCAACAAATCATAAAGGAGGATACCAAGTGATGAAAAGACAGAAGAATGACAAGACTAACTAAATATCAACAAATGGCAAAAGTAAATCCTTCCTTATTAATAATTACTTTTACTGTAAGCAGATTATGGGTGCCTGGGTGGCTCATTCTTTTAAAACTCTTGATTTCAGTTCAGATCATGATCTCAGGGTTATGAGATCAAGCCTGGCATTGGGCTTCATGCTCAGCAGGGAGTCTGCTTGAGATTCTCTCCCTCTCCCTTTGCTCCTCCCCCCATTCACACACACACACACACACACACACACTCTCTCTCTCTCTCTCTCTCTATATATATATATATATAAAATAAATCTTTAAATAAATAAATAAATTTACATGGATTAAACTCCCCAAATTGCTTAGAGTTCCTGAATGGATTGAAAAAAAATAAAATACCCAACTATATACTGTCTGCAAAAACTTACTTTAGATTTAAAGATACACATAAACTGAAAGTGAAGGGATAGAAAAGTATGTTCCATAAAAATAGTAACCAAAAGAGAACAGTGGTGGCTTTAAGGCAAAATAGACTTTAAGTCAAAATTTGTGATAAGGGGCAAAGAAAGACATTTTATAACAATAAAAGGGTCAATCCACCAGGAAAATATAACAATTATGTATACATCCAACGTCAGGATATCTAAATATGTAAAGCAAATACTGACAGAACTGAAGGAAGAAATACACAGAAATAACATAATAGAGACTTCAATACCACATTTTTAATAATGGATAAAACATCCAGACAGACAGTGGGGCATCTGGATGGATCCGGGAGTTAAGCATCTGCCTTCAGTTCAGGTCATGATCTCAGGGTCCTGGGATTGAGCCCTATGTTGGGCTCCCTGCTCAGTGGGAAGCCTGCTTCTTCCTCCCCCTCTGCTTCTGCATGTGTGCACACTTGCTCTCTCTCTCTCTCTCTCAAATAAATACATAAAAATCTTTAAAAAACGAGAGAACATCCAGACAGAAGATCAAAAAAGACACGAAGCACTAGAGTAAACTGTACAACCAAATAGACCTGACACACATATACAGAACATTTCACCCAATAACAACAGAATACACACTTTTCTCAACCACAATATGGATCCTTCTCCAGGGTAGATGATATGTTAAATCACAAAATAAGTCTTAGCAAATTTAACAAGTTTGCAGTCATACCAAGTGTCTTTTCTGACCACAATAAAATGAAACTAAAAACTGACTGTAGAAGTAAAACTGAAAAATTCACAGCTATGTGGAAATTAACACACCCTTGAACAGCCACTGGGTGAAAGAAGAAATAAAAAAAGGAAATTAGAAAATATCCTGTGGCAAAGGAAAATACAACATACCAAAAATTATGTGAACAAAAGTAGTACTGAAAGGGAAGTCTGTACTATAAATGCCTACATTAACAAAGAAGAAAGATCTCAGATCTCAGCCTAAACTTACACCCCAAGGAGCTAGGAAAATAAAACAAACTAAGCCCAAAGTTAGTAGAATGAAGGAAATAACGAAGATCAGAGGAGAAATAAATGAAAGAGAGAATAGAAAAACAATGGAAAAAGTTAATGAAAGAGTTGGATTTTTAAAAAGATAATTTTTTTAACAAACTCTCAGCTAGACTATGGGAAAAAAATTAGAAGCAAAAGAAGAGAAATTACAACTGATGCCACAGAAAAAGGATCATAAAAGATACTATGAACCATTATACACCAACAAACCAACAAAATGGATAAATATTGGGAAATGTAAAACCTACTAGCACTGAATCATAAAGAAATAGAAAATCTGAAAAACAATGCTGGAGAGTGCATCCATAATCAAAAACCTCCCAACAGAGCTTAGACTAAGATGACTTCACTGGAGAATTCCACCAAACATTTAAAGAAGAATTAATTCCAGCTTTTCAAAAACACTTCTAAAAAATTGAAAAAAACACTTCGTAACTCATTTTATGGGGCCAGCATCACCCTGAGACCAATGCCAGACAAAGACAACACATTAAAAGAAACCAACAGGCTAATATCCTGATAAATATAGATGCAAAAATCCTCAAAAAAATATGAGCAAATAATCCAATAGCACTTTAAAAGGATCACAAACCAAGTGGGATTTACTTCTGGCATGCAAGAATGGTTCAATATAGGAAAATCAATTAATATGATGTACTACATTAACAGAATAAAGGATAAAAGTGATCATTTCAATAAATACAGAAAAGAATTTGACAAAATTTAATATTCTTTTGTGATAAAAAACTCTCAGCACAGTAGGAATAAAGGAAATTACCTCAACATAATAAAGGCCATGTATAAAATGCTATGAATAAATTTCATACATCTTGAGATATTGCCTAATTTCCCTTTGGGTTTCCTTTTTGACCAACAGTTGTTCAAGAGTGTGTTGTTTAATTTCCAAAGAGTTGTGAATTTTCCATTTTCACTTCTGCTATTGAAAAATATAAGGAACATAAAAATTTAAGTATATAAAATATAAGGGAATACAGAAAGTGTTCATTCATTGCATACAACTTCCAACAACAGGGTACACTTTCTTTTTATTAACACTTGGAATATTTTTAGAAATTGATCACATGAGGGGCACCTGGGTGGCCCTATCAGTTAGGCATCTGCTTTTGGCTCAGGTCATGATCTCTAGGTCCTAGGATGGAGCCCCACATCAGGTTTCCTTCTCGGTGGGGAGTCTGCTTCTCTCTCTCTCTTCCTTTGCCCCTCCCCACCGCTTTCTCTCTCTCTCTTAAAAAATCTTAAAAAAAAAAAAAAGAAGAAGAAGAAGAAGAAACTGTCCACATGCTAGAACATGAAAGTAACATTAACAAGTTAGAGACAGTGAGACAGTGATTGAGAGGGTATCTCAAATTTACCAGATAGCTGTGCCTATATCCCATCTCCATAAATGGGGAAGAATGCCGATCCCATAGGGTTGTTATGAGAACTAAATGATACCAAATTCAGAAAAAAAATATTTTAAAAAACTGCAAATATCTCTTATGAACATAGATGTAAAAATTCTTAGCAAATGAAATCCAAAAATTTACATAAAAGATAACATATCCCGACCAAATAAGTTTTATCCCAAGAATGCAACATTGGTATAACATTCAACAATCAATGTAATAAACCTTATTGACAGTGTAAAGGAAAAAATCATATCATCTCACTAAATGTAGAAAAAAGAATCTGACAAAATTAAACAAACATGATTTTTTAAAACTCCACTAGGCTAAAGAGAAATTCCTGAATTGAACAAAGGATATCCACAAAAAACCTACATCAGACATTATACTTAATAATGAAAGATTGAAAGATTACTCCCACACCTGGCTGGCTTAGTTGGTGGAGCATACAACTCTTGATCTTAGGATCATGAGTTTGAGTCCCACACTGAGTGTGAAGATTACTTTAAAAAAAAAAGAAGAACAACAACAAAGATTGTTCTCCCTAGGACAAGAAGAAGGTACTTTCACTTCTTGTCCTTCCCATTATGCTGAAGATTCTAGCCATTGCAATAAAATAAAATAAAAATTACAGAGACGGGGCACCTGGGTGGCTCAGTCAGTTTAGCATCTGGCCTCAACTCAGGTCAAGATCCCAGGGTCCTGAGATGGAGCCCCAGGGGTATGGGCTCCCTGCTTAGTGGGGAATCTGCTTCTCCCTCAGCCCCTTCCCCTGCTCATGCTCTCTCTCACCCTCTGACAAATAAATAAAATCTTTTTTAAAATTACAAAGAACATTAAAAAATAATTCAATTAAAATATGGGCAGAAGACATGAACAGACATTTTTCCAAATAAAACACATAGATGGCCAACATACGCATAAAAAGATGTCAACATCACTAATTATCAAGGAAATGCAAATCAAAATCACAATGAGGTATCACCTCACACCCATCAAAATGGCTAAAATCAAACTGAAGAAACAACAAGCATTGACAAGGGTGCAAAGAAAAAGGAATCCTCATGCCCTGTTTGTGGGAGTGATGTGGCCACTGTGGAAAACAGTATGAAGGTTCCTCAAATTAAAAATAGAACGATTATATTATTCACTCCTAGGTATTTGCACAAAGAATATGAACGAATACTGGGTAATTACCCAAAGAATATGAAAGAATAAAAAAACACTAATTTGAAAAGATAAATGCACCCTATGTTTATTATAGCATTATTTACAATAGCCAAGATATGGAAACAGCTCAACTGTCCATCACACATTCCATATATATTACATAAATTCCATACACACATATTCCATTGTGTGTATATATATATGTATATGTGTGTACACACACACACACACAGGAATATTACTCAGCCATAAAAAAGAATGATATCTTGCCATTTGCAACAATATGGATGGATCTAGAGGGTATAATGCTAAGTAAAGTATGACAGAGAAAGACAAACTTCTAAATAATTTTACTCATATGTGGAATTTAAGAAGCAAGGCAAAGAAAAAAAGAGACAAACCAAAGAACAGACTATTAACTACAGAGAACAAACTGATGGTTACCAGGGGGTAAGTGAGTTGGGGGGGATGGATGAACTAGGTGAAGGGGATTAAGAGTGCACTTACCATGATGAGCACTGAGTAATATATAGAATTTTTGAATCACCATATTATACACCTGAGGCTAATGTATCACTGTATATTAACTATACTGGGGTTTAAATAATTTTTTAATTAGAAAGAAAGAAGCAAAATTATCTCCATTTGTAGGTAATGTGATTATTTAGGCAAAAATCCTAATTAATCAACAAAAAATTGTTGTAGGTAATAAGTGAATCTAAGAAGCTTGTGGTTTATGACTATATTTTATATTCTAGCAGAAAACAATTGGAAAATGAAATAAAAATAATTCCATTTACAATAGTGCCTCCTAACAATAGATGTGCAAATCCTCTGTGATGGGAAACTACTGAAAGAAATTAAAGAGAGCAAGATATACCCTGGAAAGCTCATTACTTTTAAGATGTCACTTGCCTCCCAAATTCATCTATGTATACAATGCAGTCCCCATTAAAATATCAGCAGAATTTTTTGGTAGCAGTTGCCAAGATGATTTAAAAGTGTATTGGGGGGGCTCCTGGGTGGCTCAGTGGGTTAGGGCCTCGCCTTTGACTCTGGTCATGATCCTGGTCATGGGGTCCTGCTTAGCAATGGGCTCTCTGCTTAGCAGGAGTCTGCTTCCCCCTCACTCTCTCTCTGCCTGTCTTCTCCCACCTTGTAATCTCTCTCTCTCTCTCTCTCTGTCAAATAAATAAATAAAATCTTTGAAAAAAAGAAAAAATGTATGGGGGCGGGCACCTGGAGTCCTGCATCATGCTCCCTGCTCAGCGGGGAATCTGCTTCTCCCTCTTCCTGTGCCCCTCTCCCTAGCTCATGCATGCACTTTCTTTCTCTCTCTCAAATAAGTAAATAAAGTCTTTTTAAAAATGTATGTGGAAATACAAAGGACTTACAATAGCTGAGACAATTTTGAAAAGAAATGAAGTTGGAGAATCATACTACCTTATGAGAATGGAGAATCATACCTTATGGAGTTGGAGAATCATACATACCTTATTTTAGGACTTATTAAAGCTATAGTAATCAAGACATTATAATGCTGGGGGAAAATAGATACATAGATCAATGGAGCAAAATAAATCAGAATTAGAACCACACGTATATAGTTAATTTATTTTTTTTTAACCAAGTGGTTCCAGCCTTATCTTATACTATGTTCCTCCTTATCCCTCACCACTCCAGCCACACTTAGCATTCTTTCAGTCCTTTGTACTTGTCATTTCCCTTCTACCACAAAACGTTTCCATATTCTTTTCCCTCTTCTTAGAATACTGTTTTCTCTGCTTAGTTAACTCTCAGCTCCAGGGTGACACTTCTTCAGAAAAGACTTCACCCCAGCTATCCAACCAGATTAGATTCCAAAATTATAGACTCTCAGAGCATTAAGCTCCTTTCCTTCATATTATTTGTACGTGGCAATTTTATATTTGTGTGACTTATTTGTGGGAGCTTACTAGACTGTAAGTATTATAGGAATCCTAAGGACCAAATCTGTTCTTGCTGTATCCCTAGCACTGAAATTAACAACTGGCATGTATTGGGTGTTTAATAAATATTTATTGAATGAATGAAGCCATTATTCACCATATCTTAAATATTCTGGAGTAAAGGAATTCCTGAATATGTAATTTCACAGCAGAACTTTCCCTACCCATATTTTCTTTTTTTTTTTTTTTCTCTTTTTCCACTTATCTACCTCCTCCCCTCAAAAAGAACATTTGCTTTAAAACAGAGGTCCCAAATTCCTTAGAGAGCCCTGGTCAGTTCCATTTGAGAGATAGCAGGGAGGAGAGGTGTCTGTAGCCAACTAGACAGCACATATCTAAAGAGGACAGCCACATGAATTCAGTTGCAGCTGTGAGCTGGCATTGCCAAATCATCTGATTTTTCATAAGAAATCAAAGTTTGGGTTTTTTAATTTTTTTAAGATTTTATTTACTTATCTAACAGAAAGAGAAAGTGAGAGACAAAGCATGAGCAGGAGGAGGGGCAGAGGGATAAGCAGACTCCCCCCTGACCAGGAAGTCTACCATGGGGCTTGACCACAGGACCCTGGAATCATGACCTGAGCCAAAGGCAGATGCTTAACCAACTAGGCCACCCAGATGCTAAGAAGTTTGGATTTCTTTAAATGTGGTATCTACTTTTTAAATAATGACAGGATATTGAAGTATTGTTCAAAATACCACAGACTAACATTGGATAAGCCAAACAAAACATTTGTGGGTCAAATCCAACCCCTGGGCTACTAATCTGTATTTTCTCCAACTCGTTTTACTTCTATGTTATCTTGCTTAAAGGAACAAAACAAATCAACACAATCTTGTCCTTATAATTTCCATAAAACAAAGCTGAATAACATTTAATACCCATTAACATTAGTTAAAATGAACTCTAAGTAACGCACATTTTAACTTAAGGGAAATTTATGGTGTTCTAACTCTGATCAAATATATTTTTTTAAAAAGTACCACATATCACATGACATAGCATTGATGCTTGCCTCCCTCCACTACACTACATATTGTTTAGACCAGCCTCTACTGTACATATATTTTGAGGAAGATTTTGCATGTGCTTAAGCATCCGGTACTGTTATGTATATGATAGATCCATTGATTTGTATAGTTGAGCGAATTCACGGAGTTTAAAAGAAATGTTTCCTTCTTTCTATCTCCACAAATAAAATCAGAATCTCTAACTCAGCAAAGTAGAACTTTTCACCTAATTTGTTTTAAATAAAGACAAACTTTTATAAATTAAGTGTCCTTGTTATCTTTTAATTTTAACTTTGTTAAGAGATCTGTTTAAAGTAGTATAACTTTAGTAACCCTCAACTAGATGTCTGGTAATCTGAGTTCTAGTCCAAATTCCATTTTACTTGACTAATTGATGTTTGCCAAATTACTATTTTTCTGGGCCATTTGTTTAATTTCTAAAGTGATTAGTTTCCTTAATATCCAAGACATCTTTAATTCTAATAGTTTGACATTAATAAAGCAATCTAGATTTTGAAGGTTTTATTTTTTTTAAGATTTTATTTATTTATTTGAGAGACAGAGAATGCAAGTGCACAAGCAGGGTGTGGGGGGAGGAGCAGAAGAGAGAGAAGCAGACTCCTCACTGAACAGGGAGCCGGTTGGGGGCTCCATCCCAGGACCCTTAGATCATGACCTGAGCCAAAGTCAGACACTTAATCAACTGAGCCACCCAGGCCACCCCTAGAATTTGAGGCTTTTAAAAAAGAAAAACTTTTCTTACTTTCTGAACCAATTTTAAGATTTAATACAGTGTGAACTGTGAATTCTGAGTTGTGAATACACTGTGAATTCTATCTCTGAGATACAAATGCCCATTTTATTTATTTTTTAATTGATTTGTTTATTTTAGAGAGAGAGAGCATGAGCAGGAGGGGAGAGGGAAAGAGAATTTCAAGCACACTCCATGCTGAATGTGAAGCCTGCTGCAGCGCTTGATCTCAAGACCCTGAGATCATGACCTGAACTGAAAACCAAGAGTCAGATGCTTAACCAACAGCACCACCCAGGTGCCCCAGGAAGGCCAATTTTAAAAAGTTACACATATCATGTTAAAACTAATCAAAGTTTAAAAAAAAAAAAAACTAATCAAAGTTTAGTTTGTTTAGGACATAAATACTTAAATATTTAGGATCATCTGCTTTCTAAAATAAGCTATGGTTGAATACTTCAAATCTGTATGTTATAACTTTTTATAAAACTTTTATAAAAAAACAGCTGTAAAACAATAACTGCCATTTGTTTTCTTTTTTCTCTTTTTTTTTTTTCATTTTCATTCTCAGTATAAAAATGCTTAAGTAGGGTCACCTGGGTGACTCAATCAGTTAAGCATCCAACTCTTGATTTCCACTCAGGTCATAATCTCAGGGTTGTGAGATAGCTGGTGTGCAGCCTGCTTAAGATTCTCTCCCGCTGCCCCTCCCCACTTTCCTGTCTCTAAAAAAAAAAAAGTTAAGTAATATTTTCTTAAACTTTTTTGCTCTTTTCCTCAGTTATTGTATAGAACTTAATTCAATTGCTGATGGAAACACTTGGGCTAATTTGAGGTGATATGATGTACTCTAGGGAACTTTTCCATCATACCATGGAATTAGAAGTTTTAAGCTAATGTAATTATGTTATGTTCAAACTGATTTTGTTCAAACTGTTACTGCTTTTAAGAAATCAAAATGAAAAGAAAGTAAGCTGTGCTCCTTTTGCTTCTTCCTTCTCTGGGATATTCTATTACTTCTGATATATTCTGCCCATTTTTTTCCCTACCATTATCAGTCAGACTGATATTCTCCAATGAAACTGGCTCTCTTTTTCTATCTCTACAAAAAGCAATTCTGCTATCTTTCTCGTTCAAAAAGCATGAAAGGCTTTATAAAAAACCAGTAATATGCAATGGGGGATTTAGTGTTAGAAAAACCTTTTTAAAGGATAAAACTGTTTCAGCACAAATTCAATTTAAATCCTTTTCCTAGGGAGTTTAAATCTATAATGAGGGAGACTCTTGGTTCAGAAATAGATTCTATATATTCCTTAATATAAAATATGTTAAATTATCTTCAAAAAGCTGTCTATACTAAACTAATGAACAGTCCATAGTAATCTATTATATTTCAGAGTGATTTTCAATAATGAACCTCACAAATTTTTCATCTCACTCATAAAATTAATACTTCATTCCTGGGAAATTTAAAAAAAATATTCTTCTGGTTAAGTATATGGTAAAGGTACTTCAGAGCATGCAAAACACAAAATGAAGGTATTAAACTGCTTCAGGTTATTACATTTTACTAAACAATGAAGTTTCTGAATATATTTTTCTTCAACCTGTTAATTCTTCAAATCTTGAACAACTAACAAGTAGTTGCTGTGACATCTAGATGACACCACTGTTAATAAAACAATATTTGTCACCTTAAAAATTAGGGCATGAACTGTATACCATCAAAGATCTAAACATGCAAATATATCAAAGAAAACCAGGATTCCTATGAGCCTTGAATTAGGAGTCAGGATACCTGGAGTTTAATTCTTTCGATTTCCTAGTGTTCCTGGATAATCCATCTAATCTCTAAAGCTTGGTTTTGTTATTTGTAAAATTAAATTACTGGATTAAATCTTCAAGGTTTTTTTTTTTTTAGTCCAGGAGAGACCCGGGACAAGCTCTGGTTGTCCTCTCCAGGCAGTCTTGCACAAAACATGTACAACAATATATGACAACACCTTATCAAGTACTGCCAACCAAAAGAACTTACTTAAGACACGGTATTTCCAGAGATTTTACTGGAGGTCAGTGATGTAGGCATGGGGTGTCTTTGGGGCCAAACTTTGTTTCTTAATCTCCAGCCTCCTCAAAGGTCAAATTGATACCAGATGGCCCTGGGCATCCACCATAAGTCACATCATTAGCATAGACTATTTGGTGTAGCCCGAGGCTCTAGGTAAACAAAGACACCAGGATCAGGTAGGATGAAGGAATTATCTTCCAAGAGCCCGGGAAGAGCCAGATATTTCTCTGAACTATGTAGAGTTTAGGCAACACAGGCCTCCTGAATTAATCCTTCACTGCCTATCTTTTTTCCCCTGAAGTAATCCACCAGTACCTTTTTGAGAAAATGTGCTTGGTAAGCAATTTTTTGAGGCTTTTCATATCTGAAATATTTTTATTTTACCGTCATATTTGATTGATAGTTTAGGCAGCTATAGAATTCTAGGTTGGAGATAATTTTCCCTAAGGATTTTTAAGGTGTTGCTACATTTCCAGTGTTGTTAGCAAAGTCTGAAAGCCATTCTGAATCTCGACCCTTTATAGGTGACTCATTTTTTCTTTACTGAAAACTTAGATTTTTCTTTGACCCTAGGTTTCTGAAATGTTGTCTCTTCGTATGATTCTGTTTGCCATTCATTTTGAAGGACATTGAACAAGCCCTTTCAATTTAGTCACATGTATCCTTTAGGGAAATATTCTTTAATTTTTCAATGATTTTCTCTCCTCATTTGTTTCTGTTCTGTCTTTCTGGAACTCCTAACATTTGGATGTTAGACCTCTAAGACAGATCCTTTTCTTACCTCTTCTCTTTTACTTTGTATCTGTCTTTTTGCTCTACTTTTTTGAGGTGATTTCTTCAACTTCCAGCCCTTCTCTTTTTCACTTCTACCAACATGTTTAATTTCTATGAGCTCTTTTTTATTCACTGAATTTTTTATTAATAAAATCTTTTTTGGTTTCATGATTGTAGTATCTTTCTATTAACAGTAGGATTTTTTTGTTTAGGTTTTTTCTTTGTGTGTAGTTTTCTTTTTCCTGTTTGTTTTAATCTCTATCTTTCATTAAAAACTTTTGAGCTATCTGGTTATCCTTGGATAATTAAGACCGGAAGCTCTAAATATGGGTGAGGCATGTCAAATTGTAGGATGATCTAGCTGGTCAGCTTGTTAGGGAAACACTGATGTGGTAAATTTAGGTTTTTCCTCTTAGAATGATAGGATTCTTTATGGTAAAAAAAATATTCTAATCCTTTAGAGAATATAGGTCTAGTATATAGCATTTTGAAAACCTAATTAGGAAAGAGGGTAAGAGATGAGAGAATCTTTGCAGTTGGTATTCATCATTAAGCTCTCTGTTTTTAGTATGAGGCCAAACTATCAACTGTGACTGGCATCTAACTTTCATACTCCAGGCCAGAGGAAAGTCTCCAGAAAATAAAAACCCAGCTATTTTTCAGAATGAGTAAGAGGCATTTGCCCAGGGCATGGACTAGTAAAGCAATTTAGGGGTTTGACTGACATTAAATAGCTTTTATCTACCAGTTTTAACCACCCCTATTTCTCAGTTTCAGTGGTATTTTATTTTCTTGATTCCTATATCTTTTGAAGATTATGAAATACATATTAGGTTCTCAACCCTTCTCACTACTGTCTTGGGATTCATCTTTCTTGGATAATCACATATTGTTTTGGAGTTTCCAAGACTATCCTCAGCCTCGATAATTTTCTAGAGGGACTTAAAGTTATTATACTCATGGTTATAGTTCATTACAGTGAAAGTTCAGAGTAAAATCAACAAAGGGGAAAAATGCATCGAGTAAGGTCCAGAGGAAATCACACACAAGCTTCCAGGAGTCCTCTCCCAGAGGATATACTTAATTCTTTCTGTAATGATGTATGACAACACATGTAAAATGTTACTTACCAGTGAAGCACATTAGAAACTCAGTGCCAAAGTATTTTTATTGGGATTGAAACAGGTAAGCATTCTCTGCCTAAGACATAGAAAAATTCCAGACTTCTAGAAGGAAAGTAGATGTTGAGTATAAACCAGTATAAACCATATTGTTTGCACAAACAGTTTAGGCACAATGAAGCACCCTTATCATTTAGGGAATGGTAGGAATCCTCCTGAAATCCAAGTTCTCAAATACCAGCCAGAGAGCAATCTTACAAGCAGGTTTATCTCAAGTCTCAAGCATGCTATATTAACTTTTCTGTACACACATTCATCTGCTTTCCAGGTTCCAATTTGTTGTTATTGTATCCTTTCCCATTCTACTCAAACTTGGTGGCTTATGCCTTTTAAGAAAATTCCTTTACTTTTGTTTTAGTGAAGTTTAAGGTGAGAACAATATTAGATATGTATGTTCAATATTAACCTGGAATTTCATTTGATTATAAATCAAAACACCCCTATTTGATTGTATAACATCATTTTTAAGCAACTTGAAAAGAAAACAGATGAAGCAGAGAGAGAAACTTGTTTTAAACTTTTTATTTTAATTCCATTTAGTTAACACAGTGTTATATTAGTTTCAAGTGTACAATATACGCATTCAGGGATTTCATACATCACCTGGTGCTCATTATGACAAATGCACTCCATAATCCCCATCACATATTTAATTCATCTCCCCACCCAGTTCCCCTCTGATAATCATCAGTTTGTTCTCTATAGTTAAGAGTCTGTTTCTTGGGTTGCCTGGGTGGCTCAGAGAGTTAGGCCTCTGCCTTTGGCTCAGGTCATGATCTCAGGATACTGGGATCGAGCCCCACATCAGGATCTCCACTCATCAGGGAGCTGGCTTGCCCCCTTCTCTCTCTCTCTGCCTGCCTTTCTGCCTACTTGTGACAAATAAATAAAACCCTTTTTTTTTTTTAAGTCTTTTTCTAGGTTTCTCTCTTGTTCGCTCTTTTTTTTTTAATTTTTTGTTATAAACATATAATATATTTTTATCCCCAGGGGTACAGTGAATCGCCAGGTTTACACACTTCACAGCACTCACCATAGTACATACCCTCCCCAATGTCTATAACCCCACCCCCTTTCTCCCAACCCCCCTCCCCCCAGCAACCCCCAGTTTGTTTGGTTGTTTCTCTTTTTTATCTATTTGCTTTTTTCCCCTTAAATTCCACATATGAGTGAAATCATATGATATTTGTCTTTCTCTTATTGACTTATTTTGCTTAGCATTACACTCTCTAGCTCTAGCCATGTCTTTGCAAATGGCAAGATTTCATTCTTTTTAATGGCTAGATAATATTCCATTGTGTATATATGTATATATATACATATATAGGGACGCCTGGGTGGCTCAGTCAGTTAAGTGTCTACCTTT
The DNA here is from genome assembly GCF_022355385.1 of Mustela nigripes. Lineage (NCBI taxonomy): Eukaryota > Metazoa > Chordata > Mammalia > Carnivora > Mustelidae > Mustela > Mustela nigripes. The sequence goes on from NC_081569.1 coordinate 99,452,986, forward strand.
GGCTCAGATCATGATCCCAGGCTCCTGGGATTGAGTCCTGCATGGGGCTCCTTGCTCTGCAGGGAGCCTGCCTCTCCTTCTGCCTGCTGTTCTCTCACTCTCTCTCTTTGACAAATAAATAAATAAAATCTCTTTAAAAATTTATATACATATATGTGTGTGTGTACATATATATGTCTTTTTTATTCATTCACCAGTTGATAAATACTTGGGCTGTTTTCATAGTTTGGCTATTGTAAATAATATTGCAATGAACATGGAGGATGCATATATCTTTACAAATTAATGTCATATTTTGGGGGTAGATACCAAGTCATGCAATTACTAGATCTAGCATAGTTCTATTTTTAACTTTTTGAGAGGCCTCTATACTGTTTTCCAAGTGGCTGCTTTAGTTTGCATTCCCACCCACAGGGTGTGACAGTTCCTTTTTCTCCACATTCTTTTTTTTTTTAAGATTTTATTTATTTTATTTGATAGACAGAGATTACAAGTAGGCAGAGAGGCAGGCGGAGAGAGAGGAAGCAGGCTCCCTGCTGAGCAGAGAGCCCGATGCGGGCCTCGATCCCAGGACCCTGAGATCATGACCTGAGCCGAAGGCAGCGGCCTAACCCACTGAGCCACCCAGGCGCCCCTTTTTCTCCACATTCTTGCCAGCACTTGTCATTTCTTTTGTTGCTGGTTTTAGCCATTTTGACAAGTGTGAGGTGATATCTCATTGTGGTTTTGAATTGCATTTCCCTGATGGAAACAATGATGAACACCTTTGCATGTGTAGGTTGGCCATCTCTGTGTCTTCTTTGGAGAAATATCTGTTCATGTCTATTTTTTAATTGGATTATTTATTTTTTTCTGTGTTGAGTCATATAAGTTCTTTCTATATTTTGGATAATAATCCTCCATCACATATTGCTTTGCAAATATCTTCTTCCACTCCATAGAGTTTCCTTCTCTGTGCAGAAACTTTTTATTTTGATGTAGTGCCAATAGTTTATTTTTGTTTTTGTTTCCCTTGCCTCAGGAGACATATTTAGAAAAAAAGTTGTTATAGTTGATGTGAAAGAAGTTACTGCCTTTTATGATTTTTATGGTTTCAGGTCTCACAAATTCCAGGTTTGGAATTTATTTTTGTGTGTGGTATATGAAAGTGGCCCAATTTCTTTCTTTTGCATGTTGCTGTCCAGTTTTACCAACACATTTGTTGAAGAGACTGTTTTTCCCCCATTGGATATAATTCCTGCCTTGTTAAGATTAATTAGTCATATAGTTGTGGGCTTATTTCTAGATTCTGTATTCTGTTCTATTGATCTATATGTCTATTTTTGTGCCAGTATCATACTGTTTTCATTACTACAGCTTTGTAGTACTACTTGAGGTCTGAGATTACAATGCTTCCAGCTTTACTTTCCTTTTTCGAGATTGCTTTGACTATTCAAGGTCTTTTGTGGTTCCATACACATTTTAAGATTGGTTGAGTTCTGTGGAAAAAAAATGCTATCGGTATTTTGATAGGGATTACATTAAATGTGTAGATTGTTTTAAAAATATTTTAACAGTATTTGTTCTTGTAATACATGAGCATGGAATGTCTTTCCATTTCTTTGTGTTGTCTTCAGTTTCTTTCATCAGTATTTTATAGTTTTCAGAGTACATGTCTTCCACCTCTTTGGTCAGGTTTATTCCTAGGTATTTTATCATTTTTGGTCCAATAGTAAATGAGATTATTTTCTTAATTTCTCTTCCTGCTGTTTCATTATTGCTGGCTAGAAATGCCACAACTTTCTGTACATTGATTTTGTATTCTGCAACTTTACTCATTTCATGCATCCCTTCTAACAGTTTTTTGGTGGGGTCTTCAGGTTTTCTAAATAAAGCATCATGTTATCTTCAGATAGTGAAAGTCTTATTTCTTCCTTACCAATTTGGATGCCTTTTGTTTCTTTTGGTTGTCTGATTGTTGTGGCTAGGACTTCTAGTACTATATTGAATAAAAGTGGTGAGAATGGACATCTTTGTCTTGCTCCTGACCTTAAAGGAAAAGCTGTCAGTTTTTCCCCATTAAGGATGATGTTAGCTGTAAGTTTTTCATATATGGCCTTTATTATGTTGAGCTATATTCCCTCTAAACCAACTTTGTTGAGAGTTTTTATCATGAATGGATATTATGCTTTGTCAAATGCTTTTTCTGAGTCTGCTGAAATGAATGTATGGTTCGTATCCTTTCTCTTATTGATGTGGTGTATCACACTGATTGATTTGGAAATATTGAACCACTCTTGCAACCCAGGAATAAATCCCACTTGATCATGGTGAATGATTTTTCTAATGTATTGTTGGATTCAGTTTGCTAGTATTTTATTGAGAATTTTTGCATTTAAATTCATCAAGGATATTGGCCTGTAGTTCTGTGTGTGTGTGTGTGTGTGTGTGTGTGTGTGTGTGGTCTTTATCTGATTTTTGCCTCAGGATAATGCTAGCCCCATAGAATAAATTTAGAAGTTTTCCTTCCTCTTCTATTTTTTGGAATAGATTGAGAAGAATAGGTATTAGTGATTCTTTAAATGATTAGTAGAATTTGCCTAGGAAGGCATCTGGTTATGAACTTTTGTTTTTTGTGAGTTTTTTGATTACTGATTCAATTTCTTTGCTGGTTATCGGTCTATTCAAATTTTCAACTTCTTCCTGTTTTGGTTTTGGTAGTTTATATGTTTCTATGAATGTACCCATTTCTTCTAGGTTGCTCAATTTGTTGGCATATAGTTTTTCATAATATTCTCTTATAGTTGTTTGCATTTCTTTGGTGTTGGTTGTTATTTCTCCTCTCTCATTTGTGATTTTATTTTTTTCAGTCCTTTCTTTTTTTTATTATTGGTAAACCTGGCTAGAAGTTTATCAATTTTATTGATTTTTTCAAAGAAACATCTCCTGGTTTCATTGATTTGTTCTGTTGGTTTTCTAGTTTCTGTATCATTTATTTCTGCTCTAATCTTTATTATTTCCTTGCATCTGCTAGTTTTAGGTTAAGTGGGTTGTTCTTTTCCTAGTTCCATTAGGTATAAGTCTGAGTTGTTTATTTGGGATTTGTCTTCCTTCTTGAAGTTGACCTGTATTTTATAAATTTCCCTCTTAGAACCACTTTTTCTGAGTCTCAAAGATTTTGGACCATCCTATTTTCATTTTTATTTGTTTCCATGTATTTTTTTTAGTTATTAGCTTATTTTCTGGTTGACCTCATTGTTTAGTAGCATGTTATTTAACCTCCATATATTTGTGGTCTTTACAGATATTTTTCTTGTGGATGACTTCTAGTTTTATAGCGTTGTGGTCAGAAAAGATGCACAGTATGTCTTCAGTCTTGAATTTGTTGAGGCTTGTTTTGTGGGCTAATTACATGATCTATTCTGGATTATGTTCCATGTGCACTTGAAAAAAATGTGTATTATAGATTTTTAGGATGGAATGTTCTGAATATGTCTGTTAAATCCATCTGTTACATTGTGTCTTTCAAAGGTATTGTTTCCTTATTGATTTTCTGTTTAGATGATCTGTCCTTTGATGTTAGTGGGGTTGATGTTAGTGGGGTATTAAAGTCCCCTACTATTATTGTATTAAAATCAGATTCATTCCTTCATATTTAACTTAAGTGTTTTGTATGTTTGGTTGCTCTGATGTTAAATGCATAAATATTTATAATTTTCAAATCTTCTTGTTGGATTATCCCATTTATTATTATATAGTGTTCTTCTTATAGTCTTTATTTTAAAGTCCAGTTTATTTCAGGGCACCTGGTTGGCTCAGTCAGTTAATCGTCTGCGTTTGGCTCAGGTCATGATCCCGGAGTCCTGGGATCAAGCCCCACACTGGCTCTCTGCTCAGCAAGGAGCTTGCTTCTCCGTCTCCCTTTGCCTGCCATTCCCCTGTTTGTGCTTACTCTATCTCTGTCATGTAAATAAATAAAATCTTTTTTAAAAATGAAATCTAGTTTGTCTGATATAAGTATTGCTACTCTGGCTTTCTTTGGATATCCATTTTCATGTTAGATGTTTCTCCATCCCCTTATTTTCTATTTATTTTTTAAAGGAAGTTCTGTGCCCAGCATGGAGCTTGTACTCACCACCCCACAATCAAGAATCCCATGCTCTAAGAACTGTGCCAGCCAGGAGCCCCCAGCCCTTCACTTTCAATCTGCAGATATCTATAGGTCTAAAATGAGTCTCTGATAGGCAGCAGGTAGGTGAGTCTTGTTTTTAATCCATTCTGTCACCCCATGTCTTTATTAGAGCATTTAGTCCTTTTATATATAAAGTAATTATCAATGGATAAGTATTTATTGCCATTTTATTTTTTGTTTTGTGGGGCTTTTTCCCCCATAATATGAATTTTATTACATTTGACGAAGTCACTGAGATCCCTAAGTCTATTCTTGTTTTGCAAAATTCTCTTTTCTTTTGTTCATCTTGATTGCTTTCCAGTACTCTGTCTTCTAAGTCATTAATTTGTTCCTCTGCTTCTTACAATCCGCTGTTCATTCTGTCAAGCAGCTTCCTCAATTTGTTTATTGAGCCCTTTATCTCTGCTATGTTGTTCCTTATCTCTGTATTAAGGGTCTTACTTATATATCATCTACTCTTTTCTCATGCCCAGTGAATATCCTTGTGATCATTACTTTCAATTCTCTATCAGACATGTTGTTTATATCTGTTTCACTTAGATCCTTGCTATGGCATTGTCATTGTTCTTTAATTTGGGTCAAATTTCTCTGTGTCCTCATTTTGTCTAACAGAAGAAATTTTTTAAAAAAGCAAAAAGGAGGGGCATCTGGGTGTCTCAGTCAAAAAGCATCTGTCTTCAGTTTAGGTCATGATCCCAAGATCCTAGGATCAAGCCCCATGTTGGGCTCCCTGCTTAGCTGGGATTCTGCTTCTCCTTCTCCCTCTGCCGCTCTCCTCAACTCATGCTCTCTCTCTTTCTTTCTCTCAAATAAATAAAATATTTTTAAAAAGAAAGGTATTAGTATCCTCAGAGACAAAAAGGTATTGTATCCTAGAAAGAACAGGGAACTGTAAAGAAAAAGTCTTTGAAGGTTAAAAAAGGCTCTTAAAAATGAAATATAAGCATTGAGAGAGAACGTCTGAAAAAAAGTCTGGCTATTCAATTTATAGCTAGGATAGCTAAAGCCTCATTTTTTTGTATATGCAAGCAGTAGCAATGGTGGGCTAAAGCCTCATTTTTTTGTATATGCAAGCAGTAGCAATAGTGAAAACGGTACACTACTCCTCATGGGAATATAAGCAACTGAGATGGAAACTATAGATAACTGTTTCTCTGAAAGTAATCTACATAGATGGATATGTATGCCTTTCTATTCACCATAGAGAAGAGATTATGTTCACAATAGTTCATTTTTGCATTAATTCCAAATTTTCCAGTAAAGTTTCCACGTGAAAATTCCTGAAAACAGTTAAGTTTTTATTTGAAATTAACAAAAGTAGAAAAAATCAACTTGACAAAAAGAAATTCTATGGAAAGCATTCGCTCTATAATATTTCAGTATCTACCATCTCCAAGCAACATATTTCTACATGAAATGAAAAACAATAAATAATGTGTAGTTCAGTTTAACTCTTCCTCAAATCTTGGGATACCTGTATTAATTAACCTTACATTAGATAACATTCACAAATAAAATATATTTGTCATACTCTGACCTTTCTTCCCTTTATTTGAGAAGTTAAATAGGGAGATGAAAATATGGAGTTGACATTTTAAGATAGAAAAATCATTTCAGAACACTTAAAAATAGTTTGAGGGGCTCCTGGGTGCCTCAGTCAGTTAGTATCTGCCTTCAGCTCAAGTCATGATCTCAGGGTCCTGGGATTGAGCACACTGTATCAGGGCTCCCTTCTCAACAGGGAGCTTGCTTCTCCCTCTTCCTCTGCCCCTCCCTCCACTCAGGCATGCACATGCATTCTCTCTTTCAAGTAAATAAATAAAATCTTTATAAAAATAGGTTGAAATTTTTTAATAAAGTGTGCTAATGGTAACAGTATTTTAAATATTCATTAATTCAGGGGCACCTGGGTGGCTCAGTGGGTTAAAGCCTCTGCCTTCAGCTCAGGTCATGATCTCAGGGTCCTGGGATCAAACCCCGCATCGGGCTCTCTGCTCGCAGGAGCCTGCCCCCCCCCACCTCCTTGCCTGCCTCTCTGCCCACTTCTAGTCTCTATCTGTCAGATAAATAAATAAAATCTTAAAAATATATATATATATTCATTAATTCAGAAATTCTAAATCAGTATTTTCTAAATTATGGGCTACTACTTTATGGCATAAAGGTGGGTTATATGTTGAAAAACATTTGATATCCATCCATCCACATAGTTCTTCATAACTTTGTTTTTTTATTTTATCTAAATTCAGTTAACATATAATATGTTAGTTTCAGAGACAGAGTCCAGTGACTCATCAATTGCATATAAGACTCAGTGCCCATTACATCACATGCCCTCCTTAATGCCTATCACCCAGTGAACCCATCCCCCCAACCCACCACCCCTCCAGCAACCTTCAGTGTGTTTCCTATAATTAAGAGTCTCTTATGATTTATTTCCCTCTCTGACTTCATCTTATTTTATTTTTCCCTCCCTTCCCCTATGACCCTCTGCTTTATTTCTTAAATTCCACATATAAGTGAAATAATATGATAATTGTCTTTCTCTAATTGACTTATTACACTCAGCATAATACCCTCTAGTTCCAACCACATCTTTGCAAATGGTAAGATTTCTTTTTTTGATGGCTGAATAACATTCCATTGTAATTCTTCATACCTTTGCAATAAAGAACACTATCCTATAAATTGCCCATTTATTCAGTTTTTCTGATATTAAGAAAGACCTGGAAAGATATGGTCCTGAGACATAAATTGACATCAGCAAGTCATTTAGATGTATGTTATTAACCATTCTAAAGTTCAAAAAAATATGTGTATAGTACACATTTATTATGTTCCATGAACTTCCCTTCACTGTCCTAACAAATAACATACAATTGCTTGACATTTTTTGTATTACTAACTTTTTTTTGCTTGGGATCATGTCCTGTTAGCTATATTCTATACATACTTGGAGTCTACTAAAACCAGATCATTTTTTTAAACCTGATTATACTCTTAATGTGATTTAAACACCTAGTTGAATCTATGATGCATTATAACATATTCTGTAAATCTAGGCTGATGGGTGACATTTAATTCTTTCCTCATTCTGCTCAACTCCCTCTCCTGCCCATTATTTATCCCTGTACATGACCTTAATCTTACCATACTTCCCACTTGCTTCCCATTTTGTTCTTCATTTGAAACTTTTAAGTGCCTTCACTGAAATCTAGTTTTTTCTTGATGACACTTTGGGTATATGGAAAACTGCCCCCCCATCTCAGTTTGTGGGAAGAACAATCAGCCTATTTTAAGCTGCCCAACACTACTCACTGATGTTATGTTATCATCATCTCTGAAATCCATGCCATCTGATTAGGTCATCATTGGCGATAATAATAACTTCCACTTTCCTGGATGAATCAGCACTTTTTTCCTTCTGGCATGGTCTGCCATTGTATAGTTTTTTTTTTTTTTTTTCAAAGCTAATACTGATAATCCATCAATGTGTCTCAATTCAGTGACTTCTCAGAGCTCTAAAATTCTCCCTTTCTGTCTGAACCACCCAACAGCAAGGCACACCTTGGGTCAGCTTTTAAAAATGAAGCAAATTCTTTCTAACCAGTGTCTTCTCTTTTCTCTTATACATCTTGAAGTCATCCTTTTATCTGTTTTTCTCATTCTAACTTTTTTTTTTCCTCATTCTAACTTTTAATCACTTTGCCACTTCTGTTTTCCCTACTCCATTAGCTTCCTTGTGATGTTTTTCGCACCGAGAACCTACAGTCAATCTAGTATTCCCCTTCCTTGACTTTTTGCTATGCCAATATAGTTCATTCATCCACTTTTTCTTTCTCTATAATAGTTTCATATGTCACAGTTTTAAATTATTACATGAAAAATGCAGCCTAGTTATTTGAACTTTTATAATGTCATCTATTTTTTCCAATTAGATTGTTTCAATTTTAAAATTAAGAAATCTTGCAGCCAGTAACCACTGTCAACTATCTGACTAACTGGACCTATCTGCCTCTCAGTATATTTCTTTATAAACCTTCTGTTCATGTGCTCCAAATGTTTTCCATATTATAAGTGCTCAAATCTAACATCCCTTCCCAGGATATGATCTTGCCTCCTACTTTACTAGAAAAAATAGAGTCTATCTGCCCCATTCTCTCATCCATCGTCTCTATATCAAAATGATTGTATCCATGCTACATCCAAATTTCCAATTTTAAGAGAGCTGGTTTATAGATTATTTTAAATTTTCTCTGCAGACCTCCTAGTTTTTCAACTATCTTTTCTAACCTCTTGACTCAAAAATAGATGTTTTCCTTTTAAGGGCTAATCTGCTTCTTCTAGAGCTTTCTTTAACAATTGAACTCTCCCTTCCTCTCTCCTGATCTCCATTTATCATTTCACCATCTCTAGTTTATTTCTGATCAACAGATTATTAAATTAGAAACTGTGAAAGGTCTGAGACCTTACCTTACTTGAAAGCTAACAGATTAGCTTATTACAGTTGTATATACATATACTGACAAAAAAACGAGACCCATGAAAAACAAAAGACCACTTATTACTCATAGCAAAAACAACAACCAAAGTAATGTCATGAATCAATTTCCTTAGCCCCAATTTCCATATATTTAACACAGTGAGAGCCAGATGTTACTTGTGCCTGCTGCAAGATATGTTACAGGGGAAGAACCCTGAAATAAGGAAGGGAGACAGACAGATTTTATCTTTACTCTGGAATGTAAGCAAGGACAGATACAGGGACTTTATCACCCCCACACCCACACCCAAATGTCCCCAGGGAGAGAGCTGTTCTCAATCTTTATTCTACTAACCAAGGAACAAATCTTCCCTCCGGACTTAATTAAGGTAGACACCCTCTCTACTTTTCAAGGATGTTTGCTTTGCAAAGCCCTTTGCTTAGAAGACCTGGACCATGCAGAAATGTGCAATATTCATGGAGAAAATGTCTCTCAACACAGATTTTCCCAGGTACTGTTATCTACCATAATATCTCATATAGTCTATACTCACTGTCTTTGTTGTTGTACTCTCTCTTAACCCCTTGTACTTTTGTTCTATTATCCCACTGAAAACTGTTCCTTCCAAGGTATACATGACATACTGGTACCAAACCAAATGGTCTTCTCTTATTCATTCTTAACTTTTTGCAAAATTTTACAAGGGCTATACTTGCTTCTTATTACCTCTAAACTACTCTGCTGTTTTATGTGATTAATCTGATTTTTAGATCTGTCTCCTTCACCTATTTCTTTTTTTCCCTCTTCTTGATTTTTCATATGACTATTAGATGTGATCATATCACAGGTTGACTTCCTATTCTAGTCCCTCAAATGTCTTGTAGTTTGAGTTTCAGTTGTCACCTCTGTAGGAGACTGTAATTTTCTTCTTATAATACCAAACTCACCTATCTTCTCAATATTTCTGCCTATATGTAATAAATTTTAAACCTGAAAATCAATCCCACAAACTGACTTTAAAATTTTTGCCATGGGGCACTCATTCTATTAATTCTTTATTTTTTTTTTTTAAAGAACAAATTTATTCCTAAGCACAGCAATCTACATGCATCTCCAAAGAATTATGGAAAAATCCAATTCCAAGAGGTTACGTACTGTATAATTTCATGCATATAACATTCTTTCTTTTTTGTCCAGTATAATTGTGTATGGTGTTATATTGTTTTCAGGTGTACAATATGGTGATTCAACAATTCTGTACATTACTCACTTCTCATCACAAGAAATATACTCTTAATTCCCTTTATCTATTTCATCCATCCTTCCACTCACCTTCCCTCTGGAAACCACAAATTTGTTCTCTATATTTTCTCTAAAATCTTTTTGTCTCTTTTTTCTTTTGTTCATTTGTTTTGTTTCTTAAATTCCATATATGAGTGAAATTATATGGTATTTGCCTTTCTCTGATTAATGTTTCACTTAGCCTAATATCCTCTAGGTACATCCCTCTTGTTGCAAATGGCAAGATTTCATTATTTTATTTTTTTAAAGATTTCATTTATTTATTTATCTGAGAGAGAATGAGAGAGAAAGCATGAGAGGGGGAGTGTAAGAGGGAGAAGCAGACTCCCCACCAAGAAGGAAGCCCAAGGCAGGACTCGATCCTGGGACTCCAGGATCAGACCTGAGCTGAAGGCAGTTGCTTAACTAACTGAGCCACCCAGGTTCCCTGGATTTCATTATTTTCTATGGCTGAGTAACTTTCCATTATATACATGTACCACATCTTTATCCATCGATCTCTCAATGAACACTTGGGCTGCTTCCATGTCTTGGCTATCATAAATAATGTTGCACTAAACATAGAAGTGCATATATCTTTTCTTATTAGCGTTTTCATATTCTTTGGGTAAATACCCAGTAGTTTAATTCCTGGGTCATATGGTAATTCTACTTTTAATTTTTTCAAGAACATCCATACTGTTTTCCATGGTAGCCACACAGTTTGCATTCCCACCAGTACTGCTTGAGGGGTTCCTTTTTTTCCAAATCCTCACCAAGACTTGTTGTTTCTTATGTTTTTTATTTTAGGCATTCTGACAGGTGATAGCTGTTGTGTTGTTGTTTTTTTTTCATTGTGGTTTTGATCTGCATTTCCCTGGTAATCAGTGATGTTGAGCATCTTTTCATATGTATGTTAGCCATCTGTATGTCTTCTTTGGAGAAATGTCTGTTGATGTTTTCTGTCCATTTTGGTATAGAGTTGTATAAGTTCTTCATATATTTTGGATATTAACCCCTTATCAGATATGTCATTTGCAGATACCTTCTTCCATTCAGTAGGTTGTCTTTTAATTTTGTTGATGCTTTCCTTTGTTGTTCAGAAGATTTTTTATTTTGATGTGGTCCTAATCATTTATTTTTGCTTTTGTTTCCTTAGCCTGAGGAGACATAACTAGACAAATGTTGCTATGGCCAATGTCAGAGAAATTACTGTGCGTGCTCTCTTCTAATATTTTTATGTATTCAGTTCTCACATTTAGTCTTTAGATTCATAACCTGAGAATGTGGTTTAGTAGACTCACTGAAGTTCAAGAGTATTTTAACTAGTGTTCTTCACACTATTCTATTCCATTTGCTACACTTCACCTAAGAAATCACTCAGACATAAAATCATATTACAGAGTTTGTAGGAGTTAAAGACTAATTCTTTAACATTTTTATACAAGGTCTCCACAATTAGGCAACTGCTTGCCCCTCCAATTCCACTTGCACTGTATTTCACCAAAATACTTGCTTTGACCCAAATTCACTGGTTATTCATTCCAACATATTCTGAAAACTTACTATGAACCAAGCATTTTGCTCAGCACTGGGGCTATAAATATAAGTAAGTTATGGTGTCTCTTAAGAATTAAATAAAAATGTGGGGCCCCTGGGTGGCTCAGTGGGTTAAAGCCTCTGCCTTTGGCTCAGGTCGTGATCTCAGGGTCCTGGGATCGAGCCCTGCATTGGGCTCTCAGTTCGGCGGGGAGCCTGCTCCTTCCCCCCTCTCTGCCTGTCTCTCTTCCTACTCTGTCTGTCAAATAATAAAATCTTAAAAAAATAAAAGAAAGAAATAAAAATGTAGATAAATTCCATAAAATGTGATTAGAAAAGCAAAGATACAGAGTGGTGTTTCTCTTCCTAAGTCACTTAAGGTGACAATATAAAAGATAACACTCAAGTACAAATCTTGAGGGATGAGTTAGAATTTGTTATATGACATAGAAAGCTTATTTCAGGGAAAGTAAAAACACAAAGGAAGGCACAGAGATGTGAAAATGAATCCCTTATTTGAAGAGTTGTAAATAATCCAGAATGGCCAGACCATAAGATTGAAGATGGGATAAAAGAATGCAAAGATGGGTGGGGCAAGATGATGAAAGACCTGTTATGTCAAAAGGAGTGTGGGCTTTGTCCTGGTATAATATGATCAAATTTACTTTTTTAAATGAAAATGCCCCCAGACACCTGGTTGGCTCAGATGGTTAAGCATCTGCCATTGACTCAGGTCATGATCCCAGGGTCCTGGGAACAAACCCCACATTGGACACCCTGCTTCTCCCTCTTCCTCTGCTACTCCCCCGCTTGTGCTCTCTTTCTCTCTCTGTCAAATAAATGAATAAAATCTTTTAAAAAATAAATAAAATGAAATGAAAATTCCCCGTAATACTAATAATTTATTCAGGCAATGGATGCTAAAACTAATGGATGAAAGTTTGAAGAACAAAAGAAGAACAAAGAAGAACAAAAAGATAATTACATTGTAAATATCTCTCCATGTGGTATTCATTACAAGGAGAAAAATGGTAACTTAATGGAGAAATTTGGTAGACACTACCTTAATCAGTTACTCAAAGTGAGCATCACAATAATAGATAAATCATGAGCATCCTGATGTAATTCATTGAGAAGAACATAGCACCATCACTTCTGTGGTCTTCCTACCAAAATGGATATCCTGAATCTAATTATGAAAAAACAGATAAACCCAAACTGAGAAGCATACAAAATAACTGAAAAGATAAAGGGGAAAATGGAAAAGTAAAGAAGATTAAATGCACAGAGTAAGGCAAAATCCTGGTATTTTCCCCATAAACGGCATTATTGAAACAAAAGGCGAAATCTGAGTAAGGTCTGAAAATTAGGTAATAGTATTGTATCAACATTCAATTTTTTAAAATTTTGTAATTATATTGTGATTACATATGAGAATTTTATTTTTTAAGAAGTATACATTGAAGTACACATTTAGTGTTGAAGGAGCATCACATCTACAACTTACTGTCAAGTGATTTTTTAAAATCAGATTAAAACATGTTCATATATAGAACATACTGTTTATAGCAGATTATTCACAATACCCAAAAGGTGAAAGCTACTCAAGTGTCCATTGATGGTTGAATAGATAGACAAAATGTGATATGTACATACAATGGAATCTTATTCAGCTTTGAAGGGGATAGAAGATATGACATGAATTACAACATGGATGAACCTGTAAGACACTTGTTAAGTGTTATGAGCCAATCAGAAAAAGAACAAATACTGTATGATTCCCCTTAGATTAGGGTACTAGAGCTATCAGATTCACAGATGGAAGGTATAATGGTGGTTGCCAGGTGCTGGAGGAGGGAGTAATCAGGAGTTATTATTTAATGAATACAGAGCTTTAGTTTGGGAAGGTGAAAATTTTCTGGAGTTAAATGATGGTGATGGTTCGCACAACAATGTGAATGTACTTAACACAATTAAACTATACCCTTAAAAATGGTTAAATGGGGGACCCCTGGAGGGCTCAGTCAGTTAGCTCCTGACTTTTGGTTTCAGTTCAGGGCATGATATCAAAGTCATGGGATGGAGCTCCATGTTGGACTTCAAGCTCAGCACAGAGTCTACTTAAGTTTCTGTCTCCCTCTGCCCTTCCCCCACACTCTCTATTTTTCTCTCTGTAAAATAAAGATATAAGTCTCTTTTAAAAAGGATTCACAGGTGCCTAGGTGGCTCAGTTGGTTAAGCATCTACCTTTGGCTCAGTTCATAATCTCAGGGCCCTGGGATGGGCCATGTCAGGCCTCCTGCTCAGCAGGGAGTCTGCTTCTCCCTCTCCCTCTGCCACCCCATGCCCTCTCCCTCTCTCTCTCAAATGAATAAAATTTTTAAAAAATCTTTAAAAAATGGTTAAATGGTGAATTTTGCATTATGTATATATATTATATATATATATATACACAATGTGCAATTTATAAAAATAGAAATCATTAAAATTTTATGTAGACAGGTGAGAATAAAGGAAAAGTAGTAAAATGAACACTTATCTTTGAAGAATATAGATGGAATAAAGAAGAGAAGCAGAGAGACCATCTGAAAAGTGTCCTAATGTGTACCTCAGACAGAGAAAATGGATACATCTGAGAATGATTAGGAAACTAATAGGATAATATTTTAGACTCCTGTATCACATTTGGCTTCTGGTTAACCAAAATACACAGATACAAGTGCATGCACTGGTTGCTATCTTTGCCTGAGCATTTATCTAACACTCACTTGCCCTTCATAACTTGGCTCTGGCTTGAATGTGACTTCCTTTGAGAAGTCCTCACTGATTCTACACAGTCTTTCCCCTTTCTCCTTACCTCACACCATTTCTTGGACTGAATTAAGTCTTTTTCCCTTCTGAGATGTTGTGATAACATCTTTTGCACTGATATCAACTGTGTCATTTCATATTTTGGAGTGTTTGCATAAAAAATCTAAATATCTTCCGAGCATCTAAATAAAGTCCAAATTCACCAGTAAGAAATTAAGACCTTTCCCACAAGGCTGTCAGAATTTACCACGATTATTTCAAATTCTATTTACCGACCTACTTAATTTTATTCAACAAGTATTTGAAACCTACCCTTTGCAAGGCTTTGTGAAAGAGGGAAGTTTCTAAATATGATACATGATCATTATCTTTGTGTTCATTTTTTGGTCCCTTGTTTCCTTTTACTACTTCATTGCATCTTAGGGGAAAATAATCTTTGGAGAACATTCATCCATATTCATATTTAAGTAAGCAGTTCCATTTTAAGACAAAATGTAAGTGGAGTGCCTGGGTGGCTCAGTTGGGCAAGCATCTGCCTTCAGCTCAGATCATGATCCTGGGGGTCCTAGGATTGAGTCCCGCATCGGGCTCCTTCCTCAGCAGGGACCCTGCCTGTCCCTCTCCCTGCAGCTCTCCCTGCTTGTGTTCTCTGTCTCTGACAAATAAGTCAATAAATAAATAAATAAGTAAAATCTTTTTTAAAAAAAGACAAAATGTAGATCATATATTAAAGTTTAGAATAGGTGGAAAACTATCCAGCACAATGTTTGGCTCATAATAAAAGTTCAATAAATGTTTAAACTGGATACATTCTATCTAAAATTTTAAAGATAGAAATTTAAATTTAATACTATAACAAAGAAAATTATTATTGCTTTAAGCCTTTGGAAACCTGTTTATTTTTGCTTCATGGTAGTTCAAATGTTAAAAGTTGAATTTTTACTTATGTTATTCGTAACATATTACTATTTGTAGTTTTATCACTTTGAAACACAAAGTCGAAACAAGTTTAAGAATATATATTACACATGTTTTTTCAAAACCTTTTTCTATACTCTCTTTATAGGTTATATGTAAAGTCAGATGTGCCACTGAACTTGACAAACACAAGTAAGTTTCATGAGTAGCAAGATCTGGTTTTTTTCACAGCAGACTTCTCAAGGTAGAAGGGCATGGTGGTTGAAGGAGTTGTAGCAGGTTGTTTTTTTTTTTTTAATTTTTTTTCACTGTTCCAAAATTCATTGTTTATGCAACACACCCAGTGCTCCATGCAGTACGTGCCCTCCTTAATACCCACCGCCAGGCAGCAGTTTTATAGGAAGTCCAGTAGTTAGATTAGCACATGGGAAATGAATTGAGTACTGCATAGCTCTCCCCCTTCAGCCTTATTGCTGCCTAACACCTTTTTTTGCTGCTCTGCTACTGTCCTGCTTTAGATGTCAGATATAGTTTCATAGGGCCCACACATACTAAAGTTAGATTTTACTGTTTAGGGCAAGCATGTACAGTATAGTTCCATGAAATGAGGAATGTGTCAGTACTGACTAACATCAAAAATGAGAGTGCTAAGCTGGGGAGTCAGGAGATTGGGGTTTCAGATCAATTCTCCTACTAACTGGTCGACTCATCTAACCTCTCTATACATACTTGGCTTCTCCCGGGTATATGGTTAGCTTCAAGGTCCATTTTGGGGTTTCAAGTTTTATGGTATTATTTTTATTATGTAATCTGAGAGAATATTAAGATCTGAAGTCCTCAAACTAAAATCTTTGTGCTTTGAATGTACACCTAACAAAGATTGCTTGTTACAAATTACACTTTACCTTCAGTTAACCTCTTGTACCAAAGGCAGACAATATTTTATGATTTCCACTCTTGAAAGTGACCCAAAATAGAAGATATTAGGATGCCAAATAAATTAATTTAGGTTATAAATATATTTGCACTGAGAACAGATAGCTATTACAGCTACTTGATACAAATATCTGCCCCTTACCTGAAGAGTTTTTATGCACCGATCTGATTTTTTTTAAGGGGATATAGTTGAGGTATCTCATTTTCAGAGTTGCTATATATGCATTGTAAATATGCAACTTTATAAGAAGTTGAGGTATCAATGAGGTGTGCTTGAAACTCTACATATACTGTCCCTATGTTCTTCCTTGGTCATGTTTGAAAGTAATGTTTGCTATGGATAGTCAAAAGTTCATAAAAATTGAACATTATTTAAAACAGATTTCTCTTAACCTCTTAAAATTAATATTAGGGATCAACTTAAATTTAGATAGGTATATTAATTTTCCAAGAAAATTATAAAAGCTTCATAATTCCTAGAATGGAAAGGTCAATGAAAATATGTTTAGTAGTTATAAAAATGAAAAATGCAGGATTACTTTAATTAGTGTTAAAATAGTCTTATATTATTCTTCCTGGTAGAAGCAGCTGAGTTCAAGTCCACATGCAATTATGTTTAAATTAGTGTTTTAAAACCTTATGCTATTTTAAAATTGTTTAGATACTAATTTTGTAACAGTGAAGATAACTCAAGTAACTCTGAGTGATTATTAAATTTGTAATTAATGAAATTATAAAGATTTTAAGCTAAAGGTATTATTATAACTGCAGTACCACACTAATTCAGAATTAAGTCTAATCTCTCATTAACATATGAACATCTAATAAATTTATTTTTTTTTCTTTCAGAATTCTGTTGCATTTGGGCTTTATATTGGCAAGCCTTCTTTTTTTAGTGGTGAACTTGACTTGTGCAATGCTAGTCCACGGAGATGTCCCAGAAAATCAGTTGAAATGGACTGTGTTTGTTCGAGCATTAGTTAATGATAGCCTGTTTATTCTTTGTGCCATCTCTTTAGTTAGTTACATATGCAAAATTACAAAAATGTCATCAGCAAATGTCTACCTCGAATCAAAGGTAAGTATATTTCTTAAATTTACACTTGAAAATCTAACTTCAAATCCTCATCCCATGAAGCATATTTTAATGGAAAGCTTATGTTTTTTTAAAAGTGTTCTGAACGTAAGGTATATTTTTGAGCTTGAAAGAATGCTCACAAGATATTAAAAGGCATTCAAAACTTGGCCATTACTAAATAATAGGTTTTTTTTTAAGTTTCTATTGAACATGTTCTATATCCTATGACTTATAGCCTCTGCATAGAAAGGTAAATTAAATAAACCATAATTTACATGAATGTATCACAAATGGCCTAATACATAAAGCCACACTAATAAGATTTCATCAGGGAGGGTGGCAATATTGCTGTTAAAAATTCACCAGATTATATCTACATGCATTTGGGTTAGCAGTGTTAAAATGTCATATTTCCAAGGTGGTGTTTATTTGTATGAAGATTTAGAAAATGTTATTTCATCCCATAATATGAAGACCCTATGATTTTAAAACAGCTAGTCATGTAATTAAACGTATAAATGCCTTGCTTCTGCCTTTCCTTATACTTTGGATCAGCAAACAGAGGCCAATGCTAAGCTATTAACAGAGAACCATAGAAGTTTCTACTGCTGATTGACAATGTGGTTGAGCAGTGAGTCAGTCATCAGAGTGTATGTGTCACTGGGTGTATGGATATAGATGTGTGGATTTGGGTGTGTGATTTATATATACACACAAGCTTGCCCTAATCTGGCATCATTATCTATTCACTGAAGATAAGTAAGATAGTGTCTTAAACAGTTCTCTGAAATATAGTTAGACTTCTATATTGTTGTCATTTTTCATATAACCCTAGTAAAAGTTAAATGTATGGTAATCAACTTGTCCTTTAAGTTTAGGTAGAGACTTTAATTTTAGTTTTTAAACATGTATCAGTATAATGCAGGATAAATACAGAAATAGAAATAAAAATATATATACATAAAGAGAGAGAGAGAGACTTTCAAACCTACTAATCTTACCTGGAAAATAATTGTATCCGATTTCTATCCTAAAAAGTTCCCAAAATGTAAATGTTTTTGCTAATTCAGGCTTCAGTTTAGTATTAGAAATGATAATGTCACCACTGTAGTATATAATCTTGTGATATATCAATAGCGTCCCCACTTAATGTAATAATATCACTGTAAAATTCATACCTTGTGCTTTTCTACTGATAAAGCATAAATAGATGTGACTGAATTTAAAAGCCTTCTTTTCTGCATATCTAACAACTTTTAAAGTTTGGATTATTTGCTTTGAAATAGATATTTCTCCAAATATAGTAAAGTTGCCAAACTGAGTGGAAAATCTCATCTGATAACTCCTCCAGAATTATTTCAAACATCTTCCCCTAACTATCATATGAAAGGTGTTCACTTTTTATTATTATTATTGTTATTATTATTTTAGAATTCTTACATTTAAAAGGTACATGGATACAGAATTCTCTAGGAACACTATAGAGAGACATGCTTAAATACAGGCCTTTACGGGTAAACATAATATATTAGATTATTTATATTACATTGTACAGTTATATAGTTTTTGGTCTTCCTAACTAGGTTATAAACATTTATTCAAAGAGTACATCATCTTGCTTTCATGTTCTCCTTGTAAAATCACTAGGCCCATTTTAATTTTTTTACTTCTGCACAGGAATAGCCATTTCTTGTATTCAGTCAACATATAGAAGCTGAACATCTACCTCTGCCACTTTCAAACTGACTCTGCTTCCTACCAGCTCTGAGAGCATTTTCTTAAAGCTCAGATGTTGGTCTTCTGTTTTTCTGTTTATTCTTCTCTCCTTCTTCTACATATTCAGTGAAAATGAGATCTTCCATGATTTGTTTCAACTCAGTCTTACCCATCTTATTTCTAAATGGCACACAACATTCTTTCCTGTCTCTATATCCTTAGGCTGTTTTATTTTCCAGGAACATCTCTCTCCTACTCTGTTTGTCCTCATCTTACCAAACTTTGAAGGCATAATTCTAGTGTTTTCCCTTTTTATGGACTTAATTTGATTCCTTCTCCTTCACTTCGAGAATAAAATTCAGAAACAACTATCTGGACTCTCTTCTTAAAAAAGCTTTTATTCCTTTACCAGCTAGGACAGTGCTGTGTATTAGTTCCCTTTTTCAAAAAAAATAGCAACTCTAATTTGGTTTTTAAATATTAGTTATTGCCAATTTGAATAGTTTATTTCTGCACATTCATTTTTCTATTTTCTTACTAATTAAGGTTTTTACTTTTTTCTTTGTCTATGTTCTTATATAGATACATGATTTATTGTTTTGTAAATAAGATATTTAGAGCGATATGTTTTCTCAAGTACTACTTTGGCAGCTTTCCATAATCTTGTTATATTGTACCAACATTCTTATTTAACAAAAACAAAGGAAATTTTCTGTTTCCATTTCAGTGATGTCTCCAACATTACATACATATATACCAATGTGAATTAGATATTATCTTTATAGATAGGTCTTCCTCCAGCTTATTTTGGTAGAAAGCCTAAAATTCAGACACCTATCCTATTCAGGTCCCCTGACTTCCATGAGAAGTTACCGGTTTTACCCTCTGCTTGACTGTCTAGGCATATGAATCTGGCCTAATAAACAATATAGAATTTCTGTACTCCAGGTTCTTGAAATAAACTCTCAACTGTTAAATTCAAAAGCTTAATTACCAGAAAGATTACCTGAAGAGATGTCTAGTCTTTCCATCTCCCTATCTATTCTATATTTTATCTTTAGCCCAGTCCAGATGTTTTGTACTCAGACTACATTGTTCCATGGGTGGAATTGTCTGTTCTGACCTATACTTTGACATCATGCTTTGGCCTATATGAAGAAATATGTAAGAAACATTTATCTTAAAATTTTCTATTGTATAATTTTTTTTTTAAAGATTTTTTATTTATTTATTTGACAGACAGGGATCACAAGTAGGCAGAGAGGCAGGCAGAGGGAGAGAGGGAGAAGCAGGCTCCCTGCCAAGCAGAGAGCCCGATGTGGGGCTCGATCCCAGGACCCTGAGATCATGACCCGAGCCGAAGGCAATGGCTTAACCCACTGAGCCACCCAGGCGCCCCTATTGTATAATGTTCTTAAGGATATTGTCTACATAGTGTTCTGGAAAAAATATCTTTTTCTCCAGTTCAGTACCAGGTAAAACAGTATTGATTAAATCCTTCTTTTCTCTGACCACTATGCCATTCAGAGGCAAATATGTGGCTCATCTCTACATCAATCATAGATGACCTTATGATATCTACTTTGGGTTCTGGCTCTACCACTAGTTTTACTTCACTCTCTTATTCCCCAGCACCACCACACACATGTACATTCCTGTGTATTGTGTGTGTTTGTGTGCATCTCTGTAACTACTTCAAATTCTCTTTTGCAATGAGGGTGGCATAAATAAAAAATGGTATTGATATACTTTTGGATATGTTTATCTTTTTTCAGATATATCAATTTTTAATTAATTTGGAAAGACCTTAGTGAAAGACAGTGAATGTACCATAGTGATTAAGAGCTGGAAACCTGAGGGGCGCCTGGGTGGCTTAGTGGGTTAAAGCCTCTGCCTTCGGCTCAGGTCAGGGTCCCAGGGTCTTGGGATCAAGTCGCGCATCGAGCTTTTTGCTCAGCAGGGAGCCTGCTTCCCTTCCTCTCTCTGTCAAATAAATATATAATCTCTCTATAATATATATATAGATTATACATATAATCTATATATATATTATAGAGAGATTATAGAGATCACTTATTATCTATAATAAGTGATCTCTCTCTCTCTGTCAAATAAATAAATAAAATCTTAAAAAAAAAAAAAAGAGCTGGAAACCTGAGAACAAAGATGTAAGGCCATAAATCCCATCTTCTGTTTACTGGCTATACGGCACTGGACGAGTAACAGCATCTCTAAGCTTCAGTCAGCTGACCTGTTAAATGGGAATAATGATAGTGTTGCTCATATGGGTCATTATTAGGGCAAGGTAGTACCTTGCAAGGTGGTTATAAGAACTAAATGAAATTTTATATAAAGTGCTTAGTATACTGCCTAGCACTTTAGAAGTGCTTTTAAATGTTAGCTATTATGATCCTAACATGTACTAAGGGATAATATAGTTTTAGTTTCAGGAAGTAAATATAGTTTCAGGAAGTCCTTGAATTCTTGAAATTGTTGGCAAAATTTATCTGGAGGGGGGTCCTATACATGTAATCAAATTCTCAAAAGGAACAGTGATTCAAAAAAGAGTAAGAATCATTGAAGAAGTGAATTTCTTTTTTTAATATTTTATTTAAATATTTTATTTTAATTTTACATGATTCCATCTTATTTATGTACCATTCCACATAGCTTTTAATAAGAGTTAAAGTCTCTAATAGGTTACATTTCATCTAATATTTAACTAGCTTCCCTTCAAAATTCATAGATCAAATATTGTCGAAAAAATGTAATGGCATTTTTAATCATAGGCATATTTTGTTCTGAAATCTCTTATATCTTTTATTACAATCTCTATTTCCTTTTATTTGCATTTTCACGGTAGATGATGCTGTCTTAACTTTTTATTTATTACTAACATTTCAAGTGTGTCTCATTAACTTAAAATACAGAGCTGTTGAGGTTTTAACAAATCCTTTATATGGTAAACAAATAGTTTATATTTATTGACATGATTGTGTGTTAGTATTGGTCTTTTTCTCCTATTGGTTTCTTTTATTGCTGTTTGCTTTGCCTTCATTTCTATGATTTCTGTGGTATGTTTGAATTTATATAATTTTTACCAGAATTATAACATAACTTTTAACTTTAAAATGCATACTGATGGGGCTCCTGGGTGGCACAGTTGGTTTAGTGTCCAACTCTTGGTTTCACTGCAGACTGTGATGTAAAGGTCATGAGACTGAGCTCCACACTGGGCTCCAGGCTCCAGCCTCCAGCCTCCGTGCTCTGTGCTCCAGGCTCTGGCTCTGGGCTCAAGGCTTAAGACTCTTTCTCCCTCTCCATCTGCCCTTCCCCCCAGGTTGCTCTCGCGCTCACTCTGTCTCTCAAATAAACGAATTTTAATTATTTTTAATTAATTTACTTATTTATTTGACACAGAGAGAGATGACAAGTAGGCAGAGAGGCAGGCAGAGACAGAGAGGGGGGAAGAAGGCTCCCTGCTGAGCAGAGAGCCTGATGCAGGGCTCAATCCCAGGACCCTGAGATCATGACCTGAGCAGAAGGTAGAGGCTTAACCCAAATCTTTAAAAAGTAAATAAATAAAATGCATGCTGATAAGAGTGTTTTTATTCTAATATTCCTTTCCATTTCAGAAAAAAAAGAATATTTATAAGACTGTAGAACGTATATCATTTTTAATGGATAAAATAACTTTATCAGCACAAAAAGTTTAAACCAATGTTGATGCTTAGCCCCTGTAATGATAGGTTGGGGTTATCTGTATAAAAGACCACTCAAAGTCATGGTGGAAATAAAAGTTAAACTTTTAGGTTTATCTCTTTGGTCAGGGACATGCCCAATTTTATATTTAGGTAAGAGTATAAAAGGAATCATTGTCTGATACTTAGTATTAGATCAGCTTGTCTCCTAGCCCAGTCAACCATTTGCAAATAATGCATTCTCTCTCTCTCCTGAATTCCTGTTTTAATTACTATGTAAACCTTTGTATCCAATGTTCACTCAACCCTTTATCCATATCAATTTAATGTATTGGAATGGGAAACAGCATCAGCATCTTGCAGAGACACAGTAATATTCAATTTTACTGATATTTCTGATCTTACATGCAGACAAGGTGATCCTATAAAACCCAGGCAGTGGGTTATGATAATTTAAGCCATAATTGAAGAAATAGGCTAAAATACTATGGGTGTCTCTCTTCCACCTCCCCGAAATACAATTTAACCAGAATTTGGAGAGGATGCTGCTAGAGAAATAGAGGCTGCACCATCCTCTATAATGGTATGATTACCACTTTCCTGATATTTTGCTTTAATTTCTCTTCTGAATTATGAGGCTTTACTCTATCCATCTTAAGTTGTAGCACTTCTTTACTTTGCTGTCTTCATTACTCCAGTACTTATACCCCAAGTCTTACTTCTTATTCTGTTGCTGAGTAGACCCACCACACACTTGTCCCATTTTTAAAAATCCATAGGAGACAGAAATCTAATTTGTCTCTGCAGCATGAAACTATTTTTGAAACTGTTTAGATCTTATTATTATCAAAATTCTGTTGACCCTTGAACAATAGAGGGATTAGGGGCACTGATCTCCACATAAAACCAAAGTATGACAGTGTGCCTGTGGCTGACTCTTGATTTTGGCTCAAGTCATGATCTCAGGGCCCTGGGATCAAGCCCTGTGTTGGGACTCTGCTCAGTGGGGAGTCTGCTTGAGATTTCTCTCTCACTCTCCCTCTACCCCTTTCCCCCACTCATATGCTCTCTCTTTCTCTCATAAATAAATAAATCCTTTAAAAAAAACCCACATGTAACTTTTTTTTTTATTTAAAAGATTTTATTTATTCATTTGACAGAGAGAGATCACAGTAGACAGAGAGGCAGGCAGAGAGAGAGAGGGAAGCAGGCTCCCCGCTGAGCAGAGAGCCCGATGCGGGACTCGATCCCAGGACCCTGAGATCATGACCTGAGCTGGAGGCAGCAGCTTAACCCACTGAGCCACCCAGGCGCCCCACATGTAACTTTTGAATCCCCTAAAATGTCTTCTAATGCCTTTGTTTCTTTTTAAGTATAGGTGACACACTGACTCCCCAAAAATTTACTAATAGCCTACTGTTGACTAATATAAACAGTCTATTAACACATACTTTATTTGTATATTATATGTATTAATATACTGTTTTCTTATAATAAAGTAAACTAGAGGAAAGAAAAATGTTATTAAGAAGATCATAAGTAAGGGGTGCCTAGGTGGCTCAGTTGGTTAAATGTCTGCCTTCAGCTCAGGTTATGATCCTGGCGTCCTGGGATCAAGCCTGTTTCTCCCATTCCCTCTGACTCTGCCCCCTGCTTGTCCTCTCACTCATGCTCTCGCTCTGTCAAATGAATAAATAAAAAAGATCTTTTAAGAAAATCATAAGGAAGAGAAAATACATTTATAATACTGAGTTTAAAACAAACAAACAAAAACCTGTATATAAGTGGACCCATGCAGTTCAAATCTGTTGTTAAAGGATTAACTGTATATTTTTTAATTTACTAATTATCATTACTTTGTTTTCTTATCATTGATGTTTAGTTTGGCATTTTTGTTATTACTTTTCCTCTTATTGTTGCTTAGTTTGGCATTGTAATTCCAAATGGAAATAGCATTTGCGAGATTGTTTCAAAAAATATATGTAGGATTCAGCTTCTGGTAATGGTTGAGTAGCTTCTATTGGACAAAACATCCACAGATAGCAATGATAAATTCTGGACAAAATATAACACTGAAGGCACTGGAGAGCAACTACTTAGAAGAAGGAAATGACATTGAGTAAGTTTCCTGTTTTTTACAGCTTCTAGCCTGAGGAAAGTTCTCATCCATGGGGCAGTCAAAAATTGAAGAGAAAACCTCTGTTTTACTTGTTTGAAGAATCAGAAGACAAAATTCAAGTAACTACCACAGATGGAAAATGTGGGAAATATCAAGAAGAGGACACCCAGGTAGAGGAAGCTACAAATTCTGATGACAAATTCTGCCAAGTTTTTATCTGCTACCTGAACTACATATGAGCAGTACAGTACTCAAGCATCAAAGTTAAGGATATTTCAACTGCCATCCATGCTTACATGGTTTGGGATTTGAGTCTAGCCGAGTTAATTTTTGCTTAAAAAAAAAAAAAAAAAAAAGGAAAAGAAAAAGAAAAAAAAAACACAACACTTTTCAGAAGAATATAACTGAATCCAGACTCTCTAAAACATGTCATTTGCAAGATCCAAAAAACAATCCAAGGTTACTGGCTATATGAAGAAACTGGAAAAATACAACTCATACTCTCAGAGCAAAAAGCAATCATTGGAAGCAATTCCCCCTTCCAGATGACTTAGATGTTGGCTATATCAGACAAATATTTTCTCATATGCTCAAGTATGCTTAAGGAAAATATACTTTGATAAATAAATAGGAAATCTCAGGAGAAAATAGGAACTATAAAAATAAATTCTAGAATTAAAAAATACAATATTTAAAATTAAAAAGTCACCAGTTGGGTGACTTAACAGCAGGTAGGAGAGGAAAGAAGAACAAGTCAATGAACTTAAATCAACAGAAATTATCCAATTTGAAGAATAGAGGAGGGTGAGTGGAAAGAAGATAATAAAATGAACACAGTCTCAGGACCTAAGTAAGTGTAAGTGGAATCCCCAAAGGAAAAGAGAGAGAAAATGAAGTTGGAAAAAAATATTTGAAGAAATAATGAGTGAAATTTTCCAATTTTGATGAAAGACATAAATTTACAGTTTCATGAAGCTCAGCAACCCCCAATTAGGATAAAGAAAGTCTCACCTATATTCCTTATAATCAAAGTTCTTAAAACCAAAAATAAAAAGGAAGTCTTCAAAGCAGAGAAAAAATGACACCTACATAAAGGAACATTGATTCAAAAGATAAATCACTTATCAGAAATAAAGGAGACCAGAAGACATGGAAACATCTTTAACATGCTGAAGGAAAAAATGTGGTCAAGTCTGAAATCTGTATCAAATCAAACTATAAAGAATATAAAGAATGATGAAAAAATAAAAACATCTTCTATAGAACTAAGAGGGTTAGTTACCAGGAGACCTGCATTATAAGAAATGTTAAGAAAATTCTACAGACTGAAGGGAAATAAAGTCAGCTTGAATTTCATCTCTTCAGGAAGGAATGAAGAATACAAGAAATAGTAAATATGTGGGTAAATATAAGTTCTTAATTTCTAAAAAAGAAATATGACTGTGCAAAGCAAAACTTATAATGAGAGGTTTATATATGTACATATATAATTCTCTATAATAGTATATAACAACACATAGCAACTATAGCTTAAAGGACAGGGGATAAATGTATCCATATGGTTACAAAGTCCTTACATTTTAGTTCAAGTGGTATGATATTAACTTTACTTAGACCATGAAAAGTTGAGGATATATATTATAATTTCTAGAGTAGTTGTTCTCAGACTTTTTAGTCTCAAGACTCCATTACAACCCTGAGAATTATTGAGAACTCTAAAGAGCTATTGTTTATATAGATTATATCTACTTATATATTCATTATTAGAAGTAAAAATTGAGAAAATCTAAAAATATTCATTATTAATTCATTTAAAATAACAATAATAAATCCATTGTATTAACATGTTTTTATGAAAAATAACTGTTTTCCAAAACAAAAATAAATTAGAAGATCAACATTGCTTTACCTTTTGTAAATCTCTTAAATTTCTAATTTAATGGAAGACAGGTAGATTTTCATGTTTGCTTCTGCATTCAGTCTGTTGTGGTATGTCATTTAGGTTGAAGTATATGAAGAAAATCCTCACACATATATGTAGTTGAAAAATGGAAGAGAATTTTAATAACCTTTTCAAATGATTGTGGATATTCTTCTCTAATACTACACCAAACATCTGAAGGGGAGGTTTCTTAAAGGTTAGTTGCCATGTGGAATCTAAAACCATATTAGTGGACTTTCTGTACTACCATTGGTCTATCTTGCACTTTGAATGATTGTGTAACATCATGCATGGATCATTTAAAGAGAGTGCTCACAGATCTTCAAAATGATGATACATTTCATTGGACAATATTCAAAATCACCTTAATATTACCTCCAATCCAATCAGAAAAGTTTTTAAGTTTTCAGAAGCCGCCATGCCAGTCTTACCACGAACAAAAGTGCTTGCAAGTTTTCAAAAATTCTAATTTCAATTTGAAAATTTATATTTCACTGTTGGCAATAGTGTTGGATATTTTCCTTGAAGTGAAAGGCTCATTTCATTTATTTTCAAAAGAATGTATACCCGACAACCAAGTCTGAGAAACCATCATTTGTCTTCCATAGTTGTTTGTTAAGTCAAAAATGGTGTTCTGTGAGAAAAGTGGCTACTTCTGCTCAAAAGTCAAACAACCACATAAGTGCTTTGACTCAAGACAACCACTATACTTCAACATGCAGGAGAATTGCTTTAAATAGCTCATCTAATCACACAGAGTATTAAATAGACACATACTCTAGGGTTGGTGACTAATAAATATTTTCACTGCTTCAAGGATATTCTTAAGTGAAACTGACTTCCTTTTTTAATTGGGAACGCATGTCAGAAAAGAATACGATACAGTTTGGGCCACTGATTTGATTTGTGCTAAGGCCCAGACATTTTATTTACCATTGCTTTTGTACCATTAGTGAACATATCAACACAGTTGACCTGCAATAAACAATCAGAAGAGTTTTCAACACTTTGAATATTTCAGCCACTTATGTTTCTTCTCAGACATTAAGATAAAAGAATATCTCCCTGGATGATTAACTGGGGCTGACACCAGACAAATAGAAACAAAATTAGTCTTGCTAATTTTTGTAAGACAAAAATATAAATCTGGCAAAATATAAATATAAATATAAATATAAATCTGTAGACAAGGTATTAAATCACTCCTTGTTTTCAGTTATATCTTTAAATCAATGAGTTTCTGTATTATTGGAAAAAGGCAATGCCATAATTTCTTGAATGGACTTCCCATCCAGTAGGCATTCAGCAATATCAACTCTATTAAGACTTTAGTGGTTTCTCAGCTACCATGTGTGGTTTCTCAGCCAATGGATAGCGAATGCCATATATTAGAGCAATATAATAGTGTAGTCTGTGATATGTTTGAATGGCTTTTTCATTCCTAGTTTGTAAGGTTATAAAAATAATTTTTGTTATTTAAAGTGCTCACCACGCCTGCATTTAAATTTTCAGTTCCTTTTGCCTTTAAACTCTGATCGACTGGTCTCAAAATGATGCTGCAGCCTCATTGGGCCATAATACTATTCAAAAAGCTTCTCTCATAGAAGATACAATAAGGTAAATTATCCAATGTTGATAATTGAAAGAAAGTTTTCATCACATTTTATTTGATAAAACAAGTCAGTTTCTTCCAGTTCCTTTGAGGTAGATTCTTTTCATTATTGAGTCACAGAATTCTAATCACTTTCATCTTTCTCAGCATCTTAGAGGTAAACAGGGTCATTGTGTGTTGAGAAATATATTTTTTTATTGTGGCAAAATATACATAACATAAAAGTTACCATTGTACTCATTTTTAAGTGTACAGTTCAGTGACATTTAATAGGTTCATATTGTTATACAACCATCACCACCATCTAACTCCAGAACATTTCATTACCCCATACTGAAACTCTTATCCATTAAAAAATAATTCCCCATTCTTAAGTCAATAATCCATTCTTAACTATGAAAAAATATGTTTTCACTTTAGAGTAAAATGTGATTAATTTTTAAAATGCATTTAATATCAAATTTTAAATTTTTTTTTAAAGATTTTATTTATTTGACAGAGGCAGCCAGAGAGGGAGCAGCAGGCAAGGGAAGAAGCAGGCTTCCCGCTGAGCAGGGAGCCTGAGGCAGGGCTCAATCCCAGAATTCTGGGATCACGACCTGAGCCAAAGGCAGACGCTCAAGGTCTGAGCCACCCAGGTGCCCCAAATTTTAAATTTTTTAAAACTCTTAAATATTGTAAAACAAATCTATCAGGAATACCTATTCCTGATATTTCCACGGAGATACAAGATTTCAAAATAACTACACATTGGATGATAATAAGGTTTTAGCAGATATGACAGGTATAACCAAAGAAAACTAGTAAGAGCCCAGTAAAAGTAAGAGAACACGCAGAGTTCATCTCTGAAAGTGCACATATTTACACCTTAATTCTATTATAACAGGAATTCTAGAAAACACAAGAATACACATGTACACAAAACGTTGACATCACTTATCATGTAGCCTGCTGTGTGTTCTAAAAAGAATTAGAGTACAATAGGTAAATAACATCTCAGTGTTCTAAAAAGAATTAGAGTACAATAGGTAAATAACATCTCAGTATTTTTTATCATATTGATTTTAATCTTAAGGTCACTGGAACACACTTTTTAAGAACTACTGCCCTAGAGCAACCACTTAAGGCAAAACAAAACAAACAAACAAAAACTAGTGAAGTGTAGTTAAAAATCCAATAGATAAGTTAAAATGGAATTCTTAAAAATATTCAATTAACACAAAAGAACACAAGTAAGAGACCGAGGAAAAACAACACCAACAACAAAACACAAGAGGGACAAACAGAAAACAAACAGTAAAATGTAAAATCTAAATCCAAACATATAACTAGTTGTATTCAAAAAATACACTCCCATTAAAAAGTAGAGACTGGGGCGCCTAGGTGGCTCAGTGGGTTAAAGCCTCTGCCTTTGGCTCAGGTCATGATCTCGGGGTCTTGGGATCAAGCCCCGCATCGGGCTCTCTGCTTGGCAGGGAGCCTGCTTCCTCCTCTCTCTGCCTGTCTCTCTGCCTACTTGTGATCTCTGTCAAATAAATAAATAAAATCTTAAAAAAAAAAATCTAAACAGTACTATCAACACCCTTAAGCTAATTGACTCTCACTAACTGGAGAACACACATTTCTTCCACTTTAGCATGGAAATGGTCATCAACATAAAAGAAATCACAAAGGAAATTAGAAAATATTTCACATAGGGATGCCTGTATGGCTCATTGGTTAAGCATCTGCCTTTGGCTCGGGTCATGATCCCAGAGTCCTGGGATCAAGTCCTGCACTAGGCTTCTTACTCAGCAGGGAGCCTGCTTCTCCCTCTTTGCAACTCCCACTGTTTGTGCTCTATCTCTGACAAATAAGTAAAATCTTTAAAAAAAAAAAAAAAGAAAAGAAAAGAAAAGATTTCATATAGGATAATAAAATATAATACACCAAAAATTGTAGGATGCTGCTAAAATAGTGCTTGAAGAGAAAAATATAACTTTAAATACTATATATTAGAATAGAAGAAATATATAAAATTGTGACCTAAGAATTCACCTTAGAAACTACAAGGGGAAACTAGGAAAATTTTTAAAAAGAGAGAGAGACAAAATAAGTGGAAGGACTGCAATAGTAAAGATAATAGAAATAAGTGAATCAGAAAATTAACAATAAAGAAATTAAAGCCAAAAGTTAATAGTGAATATATATATATAAAAAAATCTCATGTACAGAAAAAAGCAGAGTGAAAACACAAACTGCCAATACCATGAATGAAAGAGGGAATATCACTATAGATCTTACTAGGCATTAAAGAAAAATGAAGGAATGTTATGAACAACCCTTTGTGGGTAAATCTGACAACTTAGAGGAAATGGAAAATTACTTTAAAAATACAACTTAACAAATTGTTAGAAGACAAAATATAAAATCTGAATAGCCCTTAAATTTCTTAAGGAAATCTAAGTTGCTATCAGAAATTTCCCTCAAAGAAAACTCTAGGGCTAGATGGTTTCGCTGGTTAATTTTATCAAATATTTAAAAAAATAATAATAGCAATATTAAACAAATTCTTTTGAAAATAGAGAAGGAAGGAACATTTTCCAACATACATAATGAGGACAGCATTACTGATACCAAAGATTTGGTATCAAATCTTTGACAAAGATTTACAAAACAAATAAAAATTACAAACTATTGTCCCTTATACTTAAAGATGCAGAATCTCAGCAACATATAAAAAGAATAATAAATCATGACCAAGTAGAATTTATCACAGGAATGCAGCATTGGTTTAACATTTAAAAACCAATCAATTTAAATCACTACATTAAGAAAACAAGGAGAAAAAAAATAATAAATTGAATAGATGTAGAAAAAGCATTTGACAAAATTTAGCACCCTCTATGATTAAAAAAAAAAAGCAGAATAAAGAATATAAAGAATACTAGGAATATTCCTCAATCTGATAAAATACCTTCTATAACTACTTACAATCAATATCATAATTAAAGTATGGAAAAGTATATCATACTTAAAGGATAGAAAACAAAGCAAGGATGCCCATTCTCACCACTTCTATTCAATATTCCAAGAAAACAAGCAAAAAAAAAAAAAAAAAAGAAACAAAGTTATAAAATTGGAAATAAAAAAGTAAAAATGTCTCTAAGTGCAGACAACAGAATTGTTTATATAAAACATCTTTTAAAACTTAATATTTAAATAACTAGATAACTACTAGAAATTTGAATGTAGCAAGTTCTCAGTATACAAGGTCAAAATACAAAATTATATTGTATTTATACATATATCAAAAGCAGACAATTAAAAGATGAAATTCAAAAAATAACCCCATTTATATTAGCATCAAATAAACCAAAATACTTTGAACAAATTTTCCAAAAAACAATACCTCTATACTGAAAACTACAAAATATTGCTGACAGAAACTAAAGAAGACTTAAATCAGTGGATACCATTGTTCATGGATTGGAAGATGCAGTATGGTTAAGATGGCAATTTTCCCCAAAATGATCTACAGATTCAAAACAATCCTAATCATAATTCTACCATGTGGTTCTTAAAAACAGAAATTGGCAATTTTATTTTAAAATGTATGTGGAAATGAAAATGACCTAAAAATTCTTTTATTTTTTTTATTTTTTTTTAAGATTTTATTTATTTATTTGACAGATAGAGATCACAAGTAGGCAGAGAAGCAGGCAGAGGGAGAGGAGGAAGCAGGCTCCCTGCTAAGCAGAGAGCCCGATGCAGGGCTCAATCCCAGGACCCTGGGATCATGACCTGAGCCGAAGGCAGAGGCTTTAACCCACTGAGCCACCCAGGCGCCCCTAAAAATTCTTTTAAAGTAGTGCTTCCTAGTAGAACTTTGTGTGTGATGAAAATATTTTATATCTGCATTATTCAGTATTGTAACAAGCCATATGTAACTACTGAGCATTTGAAATGTTGCTATTGTGAAAGAGGAGTTGATAATTTAATTTTTAATTTTTTTAGTTAAATTCAATTAATTAACATATAATATATTATTAGCTTTTAGAGGTAGAGTTCAGTGATTCATCAAATGCATATAACACCCAGTGCTCATTATATCACATGCCTTCCTTGACACCCATCATGCAGTTACCCCTTCTCCCCCACCCATCTCCCCTCCAGCCACTCTTGGTATGTTCCCTATAGTTAAGAGTCCCTTACAGGAAGTGCCTGGGTGGCTCAGTCAGTTAAATATCTGCCTTTGGCTCAGGTTCTGATCTCAAGATCCTGATGAGATCAGAACCTGATCAAGCCCTATGTCAGACTTCCTGTTTGGTGGGCTCTCTGGTTCTCCCACTCCCCCCTCTGCCCTTTCTTGCCCCTCATGTGTGTGAGTGTGTTCTCTCTCTCAAGTAAATAAATAATTTAATTTAATTTAAATGTAAATACTCACATGAAGCTAAAGGCTATTATACTGAACAATGCAGAAAGAAACCCTGAAAAAGCAGGGACTTACACTACATGGCTTTGAAATTTAGTATAAAGCTACAATAATTAAGACTGTGTGACTAGCATAAAAGAGGCAAACAGATCAATGGAACAGAATAGAAAGCTAGAAATCAATTCACATTTATAAGGTCTTTTGATTTATGACAAAGGTGCTAAAGCAATCCAAAGGGGAAATGGGAGCTTTTCAACAAATGAAGCTGTAAAAACTGAGTATCTAAATGAAATAAAATGAACCCCTAACTTTATTTCATACTATATTCATATAAAAAAAAATTTTAATGAATCATAGACCTAAATATAAATGAAAAAACTCTAAAGCTTTTAGAAGTAAACACAGAAAAACATCTTTATAACTTGGGAGTAAGCAAAGATCTCTTAGGTCATAGAAAGTATTCAGAAGGAATAAATTGATAGATTAAGCTTAATTAAAAGTTCAAATTTCTCATCCAAAGAAAAGACTAAGAAAATGCAAAGGCAAAGCACAGACTTCAAGATAATATTTGCAATACATATTTCTGACAAGGGACTCATTTCCAGCATATATAGAGATCTCCTACAACTCAAAAAAAAAAAAAAAAAAAAAAAGATAACCCAATTTAGAAGTGGTCAAAGATATGACTAGATTTTTCATAAAGAAGATATACAAATGGCCAATAAGTCATTGGGGAAATGCAAATTAAAACCAAAATGAGATACAACTATACATCTACCAGCATGGCTAAAATTAGAAAGCTTGAAAAACCCTGTTGTTCTCTAGGATGTGGAGCAACTGGAACTCTCGTACTTTGTTGGAAGTGTAAAAGTGTACCTCCATCTTGGAAAAAGATCTGACAGTTTCTTATACAGCTGAACTTATACCTACATATGATCCAGTAATTCCATTTTTAGGTATTTACCACAAAGAAGTGAAAGGACATGTCCACAAAACGACTTGTATAAGAATGTTTGTAGAAACTGTGCATCAACAGATGAAACTCTCATATAAACAATTTCATCTAATTAGTAGAATTAGTGTGGTCAACTGTCCTGGTTTCTCTGCGGCTGAGAAGTTTTCTGGGATGTGGGACTTTCTTGAGCAAACCAGGAGGAGTTGGTCATTCTAATCAACCACTTGAGCAATACAAAGACCAAACTACTGAAACATCCAACAACATACATGAAGCAGAAAACATTATGCTGACTGAATGAAACCTACAAAAGAGTTCATATTCAATGGTCCCATTTAGTTGAAGTTCAGAACTAAGTTATAAAAACAGAAGCAGGAGAGTATATGCCTTTGAGGGTTTGGCTGATGGGGAAGAGGTATGAGGAACTTTCTGGCATGATGGCAATGTTCTCTATTTTGGTAGAAATTTGGGTTATATTGGTGTATACGCATTTGTCAAAACTCTGAATGATAAGTTGAAATTTCTGTATACCTGCATTTAAAAATACCTGTAAACAAAATTGAACTATAGTCAATGATATACATAGCAATATATTAGTAATCGACATCCTGGAGTGAGGTGTAACTCTTCCTTCCTTGTCTGGTGTGGAATTTCCGGAAAAGAGCAGGGCTAGAGGAAAGGAAAATAAGACCTTGAGGACTGCTCCGAAGTGGAATTGTTATGTTACGACTCCATCCATTTTAGGAAGATTTTCTTTAGCTTTTGACAACAGCTTCCATGTTGCAGAATCCTTTTTTACTTTCTTTTGTTTTGTAATTCTGTGTTTTGCAGGAAGAATCTTCTTTTGTTTTCTAAATTAGTAGGCTTCTTTCATTGTTATATGTATGTAATTTGTCTGTAATCTTGTTTTATTAATTACCTCAGTGTTATTGATTCTTTGCTCTTTTCTAGCAGTCTTATTTTTTTTAGTTTTTATAGTACTTATAAGTATAAGCAGAATCTCTCTATATGATGTCTGGGATCAAGCCCATTTAGGGGTCATTTTATTCCTCTGTAAATTTATTTATGATTATTTTAAAGAATGGTAATGCTTACAGCATTCTAAGTTTGTGTTACTCAGTGTTTCTTTAATAATACAGTACTTCTAAAATTGGATCTGGATTGGTTTTAGATTAGCTTTTTTAGTAGAT
This sequence comes from Mustela nigripes, assembly GCF_022355385.1. Lineage (NCBI taxonomy): Eukaryota > Metazoa > Chordata > Mammalia > Carnivora > Mustelidae > Mustela > Mustela nigripes. The sequence continues at coordinate 99,487,853 of NC_081569.1, forward strand.
TAGCTTTTTTTTTCAGTTTTTGGGGGGATTCACAAAAATAAAAGTGCACACCGTAGAAAATTTTAGACTTAACTTTAGAGAATTTTAATCTTGCTAGGGTTTTATTTATTTTCACACACACTTTTTGTTATGGTAGTGACTAAGCTTAAAAAGGTACTCTCTCAACATCTTTCAAGGTATCTTTTATCTTTTAGTTCTTCTTCTCATATGCCCCTAAAATGTGTTGTTCTTATAAAGAAGTAAGTTATAATAATGGTTCTCAATCCTATCAAACCCAGCACACCCCTCTGATAAGTATTTTTAATAAACTCTTTCTATCCTGCAATTAACAATTTATTAATCTGCCTACACAAATAACTTCAAAAATTCAACATAATTGCCCTGGGTATAAAGAGGAAATAAAAGGAAAGCAATTGACCAATATTTCAATATGTAAATTTGGGGGCATGATGTCAGATGCTTGTTATCTGTACACAGAAACTGAATGGGACAGCTAAAAACACAGACTGTTACAGGGTATTGTGTTAGTGACTTACACACCACACACAGTATTGCTGTCTGTATCACAATTTTCCAAATTTTGGCCATTCTTGGTAAAGTTCTGAACAAAACAAATTACAAATTTCCCTCAGTTTACATGTTATATGTGTGTCTGGAAATGTTGGCATCTATTGAAACTATGCAAACATAAACATTTTTTATATATTAAACAATTGGGTTTTTGCTCAGATCATTACAAACAGGTTTTTCATCTTCATGAATTTCTAAGAGGACCCTGGAAAGTTAGAGAAGGTTAGAGAGGAATTCTCTCATGTGGAGAACTCTCCTGTGAATTGTGGATCATCTAGCCTGCCCTGCCCTTGTGTGCTAAATGCCACCATGTGACAACCAGAACACAAACGTCCAAAACACCACACTGGGTGTTTTTTGCAGTACATCTCTTTGGCAATTGTGTCACTTCTCAGAATAATGTTTTTAATGCATAAGATAAATAGGATTACAAAGGAAACCAAATATATTGAAATATAGACCCCAGGTTAATAATCCCTGTGAAAAGGTGATACTGCACCTTTTTCCAGAATGCACAGTCGAGTTGAGTGTGACTACTAAATTGTGACTAAGTAATAAATTATAAGGTTTCCTATTTGGGGAAACAACAGAAGTCTTGGTATTAAAATATTGTGGATTTGAAAAAGTGCATTTGAGTGCCAACATCATTTTGTTGTCAACATAATGACTTCAATAAGGGACTTACATCAAGTCTTTAATAGAATGAAGCAAATAACATAGGAGCTGTATTTCTATTCTAATTTTGTATCTCATTAGAAATTAAGTGTATGAAATGGAATTTCCTCTATTTCTATTTCTTTTTCTTCTATTTCCTATTCTTTTCTCATTATGACTAAACTACTTCTCTTAATATCAATTTCACCAATTTATTTATTCACATATTAGGGAGTAAGGTAATCATGGCAGGACAAAATCTTCCTCCAGCTACCATTGGCCAAGTTGGCAAATAACTTATTTGTATTAATAGGGTAGTTTAAACACAAGTTTAGGTTGTGATTTTGGATAGGATAGGAATTGCAAAGGAGAATAACCAAGAGTTTATTCCACCAAGTGCTCACTCAATGAGCTCACCTCTACAAGAGGTGATTCTGTTGAATGTGGATGAACAGCTTGTGACAAATGTGTGGAGTGCTATGATGACGAATTTTCTCTCTTCTAGGGTATGTCTCTGTGCCAGACTGTTGTCGTAGGCTCTGTAGTCATTCTTCTCTACTCTTCGAGAGCTTGTTATAATTTGGTGGTGATCACCATATCTCAGGATACATTAGAAAGTCCATTTAATTATGGCTGGGATAATCTTTCAGATAAGGTAAGTAGCTATCATGTATTGCTAATCTAATAATATAATAATGAAATTAGCATTAACCAAGAGACTATTTTAAGTGTTTGACTTCCAAACATTTACCTCTGGTTATAACAATAACCATACTTAAAGTTTATGCTTAAAGATCCTCATTTACATGTGTCACTTAAAATCATTCTTCAGAGAGAACTTCTCCCAAAGGAGTATTTTCTTTTCTTTTTGTGGACAATACTAATAGGGCCATAAACCTATTTATTAGTCATAACCCTATATTTTACTAATTTTTTCAAGGATAGTGTTGAACTATCTCTAGATAAATTGACTGCCTGTCATTAGCTAGTGAATATGGGTATATTTTTAACTTGTTAGGATGAAATTTATTCTCTCAAACCCAAGACCTACATATAACCTAAATATTTGGTTTGGTTTTAGATATTTAAATAAGGATCTTTTCTGAAAAGCTGGTGTTATCAGTCATGATCATGGGAGAGCATTCATAGTTTCTGGGTGTCCAGGTGTTTGTTCTAGTAATTTCTGGTGCTTTAGCTATCATATTTCACCTCCCAGCTTTCTCCATCCCCCTCCTAAAAGTGCAGTTTGACATAGCTTCATGTCATGTCTTTACATTAATATAACTTTGTGCTGAATTTAAGACATTCTGGAATACCATTTTATCAGAATTTCAGTTACCTTTCTAAAGAAAAGGAATTTTCTTCGTTTTTGGTTTTGGTTTTTTTGGTTTTTTTTTCACCTGTAGTGAAATTTTCACCTGTAGTTCCAGCTGGCAGATTCTGTTCACTCCTTTTGCCTCTTCTCTCACCCAACAGCTAGCAGAGTAAAAGCAAATTCAATATGAAGTTTAGGCCCCAGAGCATTCTCCTTTTTTGCCCCAAAGCATATTTTTAAATAGTAGTGGGGCTGAGCACTTAACATGTGACATTTCTCGACAGGTGTGACTCAGTAGGTGCTATTTGGTTAGCTATGTAGTAGCTAGAACCAGTCGTCTCTTATAACTCTCTTCAGACTGTGGAGTCTAGAAATGAGATCATTTCAACTTACCCATGTACTAAAAATATTTTCACAAACTGATGCATTGAAAAAGTTAATAACTTTTTATTTTACTTAACATCAAAGCATTTTTATGTCCTTTAAAGGACATAAAACCACAAACTATGGAAAATGAATTTAGAGATTTATGTGCCTATAGTTGGTGTGTTTTAACTTACCCTACCTGAAACAAATTAACTGTGGCGGGTGACTGCTTATAAAAAAAAAAAAAAAAAGGTTTAAAAATGGCCCTGTCATACTCTGCTTACAGGCTCATCTTGAAGACATAAGTGGAGAAGAGTATATAGTATTTGGAATGGTCCTCTTTCTGTGGGAACATGTACCAGCATGGTCAGTGGTACTCTTTTTCCGGGCGCAGAGATTAAACCAGAATTTGGTATGATATCATAATATTCCCCAATGCCTGTTCCCCTTATTTTTATAAAAATAATGGAAAGTTTATATCAATTTTCTGGGGTTTTTTTGGGCAAAGCTTGAAACTAAAAAGCATTCTAGATCTCAGCCTCCTTTCTTAGTTGAAAAGAAACATTCATATGCTGTTTAATACTTTGTTCACAGGCACCTGCTGGCATGATAAATAGTCACAATTACAGTTCCAGAGCTTACTTTTTCGACAATCCAAGACGATACGATAGTGATGATGACTTGCCAAGACTGGGAAGTTCAAGAGAAGGAAGGTAGATGTACTCAATTAGTACTGAATAGATTGACAAGAACTAACCTAAGCTTTAACTCAAATATGAGAAAGGTAGATTGGGTGCCATATGTCAGTAAATAAGATCATTTAACCTGGATCTTAGAGCATTAGGCGTTACATGCAAAGCGGGACCTATACTATAAAGAACTGTCATCGGACTCTAAGCCCATATATTACCTTTATTTGGGAAATGCCCCTGTGTGTAAAATGGGACCATCTCATTTCAGGATTCTGTGTTGGTTCAGAGCTGGTAGGGGTTGATGAACAGGGAAGGAATAAGATTAGAGTGATTATGTTTCCTTTTTTATAGTGCTATTCAAAACCCACCAAGAAATCCTGGATGAAACTCTCAGGAAGCTTAGTGGCCATAGAAAATCTTGTGTCGTTCTTATTCTAAAACCATTGCGGCTCTGTACCATTAGCTGTGTAACAGGGCACTTTTAAGTGAAAGCTTAAATGCATATCTCCATAATGCTTTGAGCTAGAGAATAGCATTTTCTGCAATTCTCACTTCACTGGACAAGTTCCTTAACCCTTATTTTTTAGTCTGTTCTTCCTCTGTAAAATAGTGGTAATAGAGTTTATCTTATAAGATTGTTGTGAAGATTAAATAGGGTATGTGCATGTATATACATTATTATATATATACACACACAAACATGTCCTAAAAAAGAGTCTCGTCCTTAATAAGCACTATATTATTATCTGATAATCAAGTTCTAATTCTGATGTATTTATTCTTTTGTAATATGTGTTATAAAATCAAGGATATTAGATAAAAGTCATTACATTTTATAGAAAGCAATTACATTATTTGGCAAAAACCATATTTCAACATATTTGATACTAACTTTTTATATTATAAAAGTCACTGAATGCTAAAAATGCCAATGTGACCTATATTCTGATCACCATCCTATGGCCTTTTCGCCTTTTCTTTTCTTGTTGCAGTTTATCGAATTCGCAAGGTTTGGGCTGGTACGGCACCATGACTGGGTGTGGCAGCAACAGTTACACAGTTTCTCCCCACCTGAATGGACCTGTGACAGATACTGCTCCATTGCTGTTTACTTGTAGCAACTTAGATATGAGCAATCACCATAGCTTGTATGTAACACCACAAAACTGAGAGCATTACCGAGATGTGATTCCGCCATTGTCTTACATGAACGTGTATAATCGATGTGTTTAAATTCCACCTACATAAACATTCCATTATCTGTCGCAACTGAAAACAAAGCCTGGAAATGTGGCTGTGTTCAGCAGAGGACACACCTGTTACTTTTGACTTCATAGCAAAACGAAGTAAAATGGGAAGTGTGGAGTGGGAGAAAAGGTTTAGATCTTAAGGCACTTGATGGCTGCAAACACCCTGACTCTGGAACATCACATGCATATTTGCATATTTGCACTTTTATCTTTGTCCTCAAAGAGTACACCGCGGTCCCCAAAGTCACACTCCAGTGTTCACACTAGGATATTACACTGTACACCTAATTAGGAGGCAATTTTCCTATGAAAAATCAAAGCCTGTATATTCAGTGGTGTATTCTATGCAGAATTCTTACCCAATAAAAATTTTACAGTGTGAACAGTGCACAGGATTAAGGCGTAACAATGTATCATTCTTTTTTAAAATCTAAAATATATGTAATCATTGAAGATAGTTCTTTTAAGCATGATTGTAAAATACCAACTGAAATTATTCAATCATTTTTTTTAAACAACCATAGTATCCTTTTCAGTGATGACTGGCAGTGTTCTTTGGAAAGCCACAGGCATTTCTTCAAGAAAGTATACCGGTGAAAATTATGTGGCTATTTTGAGTAGAATTGGTCAAGTGATTATTTTGTATGATTAAGATATCTGTAGTAGTTTAAGCATGATTCTTCAAGAAAGCAATAGTGATTTTTGCATAGGGAGATTTTGGTAGAAACTTCTTGGGACTAAACAAGTTTACAGATGCATTTAAGAATTATCCATAAAATGTACGATTCTAAGTTAAAACATGAGTACATTTTCAAAGCATTGGGTTTAGCTGAACAAGATATAGCTGATTGTACCTATTGAATCAGAATTGTCCTCAGGTAAATTAAATCATGATACATTATTGCATTAAACTCAAGTGCAATACTTCGTAAGACATATAATTCCTCCTTTAGTTTTCCCGTTTTTATATCTTGTAAATGGGCAAAGCCAGATCAAATTTAATTCAAATTAATTCCAGCACTGAATAAGCAAACTGACGCAAAGGTACTAACTAGGTAAGTTTAACAATATTGAAATACTTCTAGAATTATATTAAAACTGTCTTGAATGTCCTATCCCAAATCTAAAAATATATATATATGATAGGCTAAGGTAATAAAGGATTTTAAAATGCACTTTCTACCAGTATCTATACAGAAAGAAGTAGATGCTGAATACCTCAAGATGCCAAGGGAACAGGCAACATTGGGAAGTTGTCACAACATGCTTAAGGACGACCAGCTATGTAAAATTGTCTGCTGATCTGTTTCTTCAGAACTGAACTAATACAACTGTCCTTTTCTGTCTTCTACTTTAATTAGAAAGTTATGTTTTATTTGTATTCTTAATATACATTTTGATGGAAAAAAACACCATTCAATGTTTTAATAATTGCTTATTTAGTAACTTCACAGAAGTTTAACAGGAACAAATGAAATTTTTAATACTTTCACTCTTTTGAAAGGCTGGTACATAGCCAAAGAAATTCCTTCTTTTTATCATACAAAATGACTTTGAACTCAATCAGAAGCATAAACCTACAGGTATGTTACTTTGGGTTTGTTTATAAGTTCTCTTGTTGTAACCAAATTCTTTAAAAATGTATATAGTACAGAAGTTAACCTTAGTATTTACATGACAACATAACATGCACTTAACTGAGTATATTTTGAGGACAATTTCAGTTACTACATTTCTTTTCAGAAACTATTTATTTTCCTAATAATGTTGGGTGTCTACCTGTTATCTCTGTGACTTCTTGGGGTTCAAAGTAAATAAGGTACATTTTTTCTAAGGCCTCCCTAGGTAGTTTTCCTATTTGACCAGATAAGCAAAGATTACTTTAAAAAAAAAAAAAAATTCCAGGTAAAATATCTTGGTTCTTTCAGCTGCATTTGTGGATTCTTCCAAATTTCAGATTTGTATATTTCTTCTTATCCCTAACTAGGGTACCTGAATTCTTACATTTGTCTCCTTATACACATCTCCCATAATACATCACCAAAGACAAAGAAAGATAAGCTTCTGGCCCAATATTTGCTTAAAAATTCCAAAGCACTAGGAGCACTTTAAGTTTGGTCTCGAAAGAAGGAGTTGATGAAATCAAAGGGCTACCGATTCCCTGCTCATCCTGCACTGAAGCACATGATGACAATTTCAGACCTTTTTCGGTTAATTAGAATGGTGAATTTCATTGCTTAAGTGTGTAATTCTACAGTGATTAGCAGTACTTGTTTTTATTGTTTCATTTGGGTGGTCATTAATTTTGAGACTCTTACCACTCATTATAGCTGGTTGTAGTTTTATGAAAGATGTAATTTATAGTTAAAGTGGCTTTTTTATGCATAGCTGCCTTTTTTATTGTTTAACAGTGTTTCTCAGCTATACAGTCAGTTTCAAACTGGTCATAAAAGTATAGCTGTGGCCAATGAATGTATTTATTTGTTGTTTCACTAAATGGTAACAAAACACTACTGTTAAAAATAAAAGTGTTTGTGCTTTTATTTGGTGCTCTGGTTTGCTTAAAATGTCTCCATTGACAACCCTGAGTTTCTAGCATACCCAGGGAAGAACCCTAGTGCTACCAAAGAAAAGACAAAAATATCAGGAATTGCAAATGACAGTTTGTTGTTAGTGAGCTTATATTTACATCTGGACATTATGTCCCTCAATGTTATACAGATTTTGTGTGAATTTGCACCTTAGTTTAAAATATCAGTATGATTTTGATAGTACATTTATTCCAACATTAAGCTAAGAAAAAATATTTGTAATGAAGTGACTTAGAACACAGCTCTCCTTCTCCTTCAATTTTAAACAGGAATAAATTTAGCTAGGCCATAATGTTGGGCAGTTATTCTTTGATTATTCAAGAAATTCTTCAGTGATGTTGTTGCCTTTTCCCCTCAAAGAATAGTTCTTACCATTTTTTCCATAATAGACTTCATAACTTCATTCACTTCACAACTTGCCAAAACTACACCAAATTTTTAGCTTTACCGACCTTCCCCCAATGTCACAAATCCTTGGGAATCAATTGACTCTTGTTGTAAAGAATATTTGGAGTGAAGATCTGACCTCTAGTACAATAAAATTGTCATCTGAAAAGCAATTATTCAACAAACATTTATTAAGTGTTCATATGCTAAAAAATATGCTATGGAGATGCAAATGTGGGTAACGTTCCATTTCCTGCCCTTAAGGAGCTCACATTCTAGTAAAGGAGGCTTAAAAGAAAATACAGTACAAGTGACACAATAGAGGTAGGTTGTAATTACAGTGGTGACATTAAAGAGGCAATTAGAAGATACTCCTTGAGTGGAGCAAGGGCGGTTTCACAGAGGCGGGCGTTATGGTGGTCTGCAACAAGAAATGGGCATTTTCCAGGTAGGAAGGACAGCTAGAGCATATGATGCAGAGAGAACAGCATGCACCAAGGTGACCTGGCACATTTGAAGAACTATGTGTTTTATCAAAGCATGGTGGCTGGGGGCACCACTGGGTGACATGTCAGAGGACCTTGTTTGAGTCTTCTAGAAAGCCTACTGTGACAGTACTGTGGGGTGTATGGGAGGAGATAGGCTGGGAACAGGGAAGCAGGCCAGTGTAGTGCTCTAGATAAGAGCAAAGAAAAGGGAGAGACAGACATCAGACATGTGGAGATCAACTCCACAGTGCTAACACACTAACCAGATAGGGAAGGATGCAGAGCAACGAGCCTGGAGAATTTAGATGATGATGGCTCTAAAATTAACCAGAGTAAGGATCACAGGCACAAGAATAGATTTGCGGGGGGAAATGATGGTTTTAAGACCCACAGGTATCTGTGGGACAACAGTAAAGACATGTTATAAACAGACGGATTGAGAAGTCTGGACTAATGGTAAGAACTTGGACATCATTGAGTCATAACTACCTAAGAGGGAGAAGTAAGTGGTGGTCAAAGTCTGAGGAATAACATTTAAGGCATAAATGAAAAAAGCCTTAAAAAAGGACACATCCAGGAGCCCAGGAGTGAAATATAAGGAACCTGAGGGAGGGGTATAGGGGCATATCTTTAAAGAAGGGGGCTGCCCAACAGTATCAAATGCAGGGGGGAAAAAAAAAGTCAAATAAGAAATGGCTTCTGAACTGAATTATGAATTTTAGAACTGAAATTTTTGACTTCAAAAGAAGAAATGGTTAGGGACTACAGAGTCAAAAGCAAGATTTTTGGTTAAGGAGCAAGTGGGAGGTGACAAAGTGATGACAGAAATATTCTTTCAAAAAGACTGACTTAAAAAAGGGTGAGGGCATGACGTGAGAGTCGGAAGAGCACACAGACAAAACTGCCATTTAAACCCTCCCACCACAGGTTCAGAGTAGTACAGATGTCCTTTGAACTTTTACACACGGTGCTCACGGCATAGTCTGAGTTTCCAAGAATATTGACTTAGTAAGTAGGTTAATGTCATTCTTTTCCTGCCTTCTTCAATTGGGGGTGGGAGAGAGAAAAATATGACACATATTGTTAAACTCAGCTCTGTGGTTTTTTCATTTAAGATGTACCAAATACATATTCATACATTCAACAAATATTTATTGGATACCCACCATGTGCTTACTATGTACTTGGCCATATACCAGGCTTCAGGGACACAGAAAAGAAGTATACAGCAGTATAAAATAGTATTTCTAAACCATCATATAAATAAACCCTGCTTCATTAATAATGTGACATCTCAACATGGTATAACTTCCTAGTATAAAGAGGGCACACATCATTTTGAGGTATAGTTTCTTTTATAATGTCTTTCACAATTACCATGTTATTAAAATTCTTAAACCCCTTCAAATATTTTTATCATTAAAGAACTGCCACTAATAAAAATCTTCCAAAATTAATTTTTAGGGATAAAAAGGAAATGAACCTCAGGTATAAAGAACAAAGATTATATGCCCGATGACTATATAGATCAAGCGTCAAAAGGACAACAAACTCAAAAAGAACTTTATTTACACTGGCACTCAAAATGATTCCTTATTTTAAGGCTTACAGTATTATAGTTCCACTTTCTTTTTTTCTTCAGAAAAAATCATTTAAAAAGAATTATCCAGTATTACACACTGAAAATATTTAAGGTTCAAAGGGCATGATGCCTGGAACTGACTTCCAAATGACTTGGGAAAAAAATAGTATACATGTGTATAAACAGAGAGCATGAAAGATAAAGCACAAGTGAACAATTAGTTAATCTGGGTAAAGAGTTCTTTTGTACTACCTTGGAAACTTTTCTGTAAATTTGAAATTCTATAAAAATAAAAAGCTTCTCCCAAATTTTATTCAGCATTAGGTAAAGTATTATGAGAATAAATATATAAATCTATTCAACTTTTCACAATGTGTAGAAATCCCCTAAGTCTTTGAGTTGTCATTGTATCTTTCTACACACTAAAAAAAGCCAATCTAAATTGCAATATAATTCTCATACTTTTTTACTTCATACTTCATATCAATGTACTTCTGGGTTGCCAGATAAAACACAGGGCTCCCAGTTAAATTTGAATTTTAAACAAGAAATTATTTTTGGTTTAAGTATGTCTTAAACATTGCATGTAACACACTTATATAAAAAAATTATTGTTTATCTGAAATTCAAATTTAACTGAGCATTCTGTATTTTTATTTACTAAATCTGGTAACCATAAATGTACTGAAAGCTCTTAAGTTGTTAATTATGGATATTCATGAGCTTCCTTAGCATTTTCCTATTAAACGCTCTAACACTCTGACCACAGTTTTATTTATATTACATCTTCTCACACAAAACTGAGAGACTTATAACATTTACTTAGTTTTAACATATATGAATTTGAAAATCCTGATTATATTCAGTATTAAACTTTAAAATTTATACCACATCATCAAAGTGTTACTTTTACTCACAATACTATTATACATAAACGTTACTTTTACTCACAATACTATTATACATAAACTTAACGCAATTAAAAAAAATTATTTACTCAAAACAATATAATTATCCTTTTACAAAAGCAGCTTTATATAAAATGTTTGGCTTAAGAATGTCATTACTCTTATGCCTTTGAATGAAATTCTACTCTTTGGCCTTCAAAGTCCAGAAACAGGCAGGTTTCAACTTGTTTTCTGTTTTCTTTAATGAATATTTTGTAACAAATTCCTGAAGTTTTCTAATTCTTTCACACTTGTGGAAATTCTGTAACCAAAAAAAAATTTCACTCAGAAGGTATTTTACATACTTTTTCTCTGTTATTCAACACTGCATTTTTAGAGCACAGAAAAATTTTCAAGTAATTTATTTCAATAAATTTAAAAATGTATAAACCATTTAGTCAATTTTGATGTACCGGAGTTCTTAATCTGACATGGTAAAACCAAGATAATATTGCCTTGAAGTTCGTTATTTTTAAGTATTCAAAACTTAGTATTAAAAGTTTTAAAATACACAATTAGAAAGTATATAAATATTGAAATACTTGGGCAATTTTTATTCTTTTTTTCTTTTTTTTAGTAGGTTCCACACCCAGTGTGGAGCCCAACATGGGGCTTGAGCTCATGAACCTAGGATCAGGATCTGAGCTGAAATCAAGAGTCGGACACTTAACCAACTGAGCCACCCAGGTGCCCCAAAATACTTAGGTATTTAAAGTATTCCTAAGTATATTCACACGTGTAGTATTTAAAGTGCATAAATATAAATTACATAAGCATTAAAATATGTATTTTAAATATGCATAAGTTGGAGTGCGTGGGTGGCTCAGTCAGTTAAGCATCTGACTCTTGATTTCAGCTCAGGTCTTGATGTCAGGGACGTGAGACAGAGACCTGCATAGGGTTCCCGCTCAGCATGGAGTCTTCTTGAGATTCTGTCTCCCTCTTCCTCTGCCTCTCCCCCCTGCACACACATGCTCTCTCACTCTAAAATATACAAATAAAATCTTTAAATATGTGTAAGTATACAAAAATATTGAAAACTAATCAATGTTCCACAGTTAGTAAATATACAAAGAATCAAAGCTTTTGGACTATAAAAAGTGAAAACAGGGGGCACCTGGGTGGCTCAGTGGGTTAAAGTCTCTGCCTTCAGTTCAGGACATGATCCCAGGGGCCTGGGATTGAGCCCCACATCAGGCTCTCTGCTCCTCAGGGAGCCTACTTCCTCTCTCTCTCTGCCTGCCTCTCTGCCTACTTGTGATCTCTCTCTGTCAAATAAATAAATAAAATCTTAAACAACAACAACAAAAAGTGAGAACAGTAAATGTGTAACCAAACTGTTTTCACTACTTACTATAAAAAGTTTGTTCATTATTTTAAGTGTATTTTAGTTCTGCTTTCTGCCATGAAAAAAGTAGCTGAGTTCTCAATGAACCATATCTATTAAGTTTTTGTGTACGAATAATTCTGAAGGTCAATTGTTTCAAACCCAAAAGAGTAAATCATAATTTTTTTAAAGTGAAGAAATGTAGTCCTTAGAAAATATCAGTTTGTATAAATCTCTGCATTCTTTACATATGATGGGCCAAAAAGAAAGGCATCTATACCTACATTTCGTAATGTTAAGTTCCTTATTTCAAGCTTATCTTCCAATCGTTTTCATGAAAATTATTTTTAAAGCATTATTAATCTTTTTACATGATGATGAATTTGCAGATCAATTTTATACGTATGCATATATTAAACAACATGATTCCTCCAGGACCTTCAAAAAATATTTGGGCAGCACAAAAACTACTTTCTAATAATTAGAAAAAAATGTACAAATTCAGTAAGATGAATACTGAAGTCCAATCCGTAATTAATCATAATTATAAAAATCAATAGAGAAAAGGAAAGAATATCACCTGATGATTGTGCATGTGTATATACTTGAAGTATTTCATAAGATTACAGAATTCGGTAGTAAAATAATTTCACTAAAAAGGATTATTACTTACCCTGTTTTAGACTTACTTGGCTAACAGAAACAATTTCACTACTTTCAAACTCACCTTCCAAATGCATTAAATAATGATACTATTTCTTGTCGGGTTAGATGGAATTCATAGCTGGGCCCACTTTCTGGCATATTTGCTATCAGTTTCTCAGAAAACAAAATCTTCAGAGCAGTACCCAAACCCTGAATCTGTAAGAGAAATAGTAAAGAAAGAAAAGTCAGAAACTTCTTTGCACAGAGAATAAATGAAAAATAAGACTGAACCAGATTTGCTTACCTGAAGCTTTCCCCATAGTCGACATTTAAAACAACCAACACAATCCATGATTCTTGAAATATTTCTAAAATGCAGTCGAAAGTCCTCCTAAAAACAATTTAACGAGATTTTTATTAAGATGTAGCATCTAGTCAAACACTAGGTATTTTCTGAGTGCCTTCTATGTGCCTAGCACTGTGCCAGAGGTCCCTGCGGGCACCAAAGACAATGAAGAGAATTAAAATCCACGTTCGCTGAGCACCTCCTGCATGCCAGAATCTACATATACAATTACATCTTCAGCGCAAATCCAAAAGTAGATTTATTATAATCTATACCTAATGAATTAAAAACACAAGGCTCAGAGAGCTTAGGCTGCCCAAATTCCCACATGGAGTAAATAGCAAACTTAGACCCCAAGCCTGCCTGACTCAGAAACTAAACTATCTGCAAACACACACCATCTGAGCTGAAGTGTTCTGTTTTTTTCTGATTGCTTTTGTTGCTGCTGTTTTTGTTTTACGTGATTATTAATTACATGTGAATATCAGAGGAAGGGGGACAGGGGTTCAGTGGCATCATTTACCAAAAAAGGAAAAAAAGAAAAAAGAGAAAGAAGGAGAGAGAGGGTGGAAGAGAGGGAGGGAGGAATTTCAAAATATGGCCTCTATTAACGTCCGGCTTTAATCCCAGTATTAATTAGGTAAAACAATCAGATATTTTACTATTATTAATACTATTTTATTATATCTTTTATTTTAAAATATACTTATAATTAATGTTATCATATATAAATATACAGAATACAGTGAACATCCATGTACATTTTAACAATCTTGAGAAAGAAACCATTACAAGTACCATGAAGCCCTCTATGTACCCCTCAAGAGTCCTATACCCTACCCTCTATAATTATTCTGAATTTGGTGTTTATCATTCCTTTTTTTTATACTTTTAATACATATGTATACTAAGGTCCTATGTTGTTTGTAATTGGACAAAATGAATCCAATTCATCCAAAAGTAGTATATGTTCTTAAGGGATAAGTAAAAAAGGGACCAAAAGGACAGACCCTTCTTTTACTCCAATGAAAATTAACTGATCCACCAAGTGACTCCCTCTGTCCTTGACTTGCATTGGAATCTCTTAAAATACTTACAGTATTTTAAGCATACATTCATCCACTTGAGAGAGAGCATACTAGTAGGAGTGGGGGAAGGAACAGAGTAGCGGGGGGAAAGAAACTTAAACAGACTGTGCTGAGAGTGGAGCCCCAAGCAGGGCTCCAACCCATGACCTTGAGATCATGACCTGAGCCAAAACCAACAGCCAAAAGTCCGACATCTGAATGAATCACCCAGGTGCCCCTTGACATAGATTTCTGATTGAAAATCCACTGTATTAATCAGCCTACAATTTGAGGACCATGTAGTGTTTCTCTCTCTCTCTCTTTTTTTAGTGATAAACCACATACCAGGCTCAACCAGAAGAGAACAGAACCAAAGATCTAAAAATAGGAATAAATCAGCAAAGACTGGTACCCACTATTCAAAGTAGACCTCAATTCATCTTAGGGACAGTTCTTCCCCAGATGCTTTATTCAGCTCGAGACTCTGAAAGAGCTGTATTATATAAAAGATTTTTAATGGATCCCAGATCTTGCATCTTTATTCATACAAATATTGTATTAATTTAATGTAATGCTCGTATTATTAATATTATTAACAAATGTTAACAATATTCTACATCTTGTGTTTCTGTGCTTTTGGACTGAGTTCAGTAGGAGGTCATTTGAACTTTTTTCCAAAGATTTTTAAATTTTTATTTATTTATTTGACAGAGAGAGAGATCACAAGTAGGCAGAGAGGCAGGCAGGGAGAGAGGGAGAAGCAGGCTCCCTGCTGAGCAGAGAGTCTGATGCAGCGCTCGATCCTAGGGTGCTGGGACCATGACCTGAGCTGAAAGCAGAGGCTTAACCCACTGAGCCATCCAGGCACCCTGGTAATTTGAACTTTAAACCAACTTTTAAAAAACATTTACCCAGTGATACTACTGTAAGTAAATTTTGGTAATTTAAGGCTTTCTTTAAACTTGTGTTTCGACCTTAAAAAAAAAATCACACTTTTAACAATAATAACAGCATAGTAAAATTACTCAAAGTCAATGTTCCTGTCCTATGAGGTGCTGACCTCTGAAGGACTTAATAGTTATTATATAGGCCTAAACAATTCCTATGTGGACAAGCACTGCATGCAGACAGGATAAATAAGTCACAGGTATGCACTATAAATTTCCAAATGAATATAAATATTATGATCAATAAAACACAACTTTTATTTAAAAAGTGTTACTAAGGGGTGCCTGGGTGGCTCAGTCAGGTAATCATCTGCCTTCAGCTGAGGTCATGATCCCAGGGTCCTTGGATCAAGTCTCACAACAGGCTCCCTGTTCAGCCCGGGGCCTACTTCCCCCCTCTCTCTGCCTGCTGCTTCCCCAGCTTGTGAGCACTCTCTCTCTCTCTCTCTCTCAATCTCTCTCAAATAAATAAAATCTTTAAAAAAAAAAAAAAAGTTTCTAAATGTATAGTGGCCTTTTGGCAATTACATTTTCACAATCAATAGATACTAAAAATACTGCTATCATGGGGAGAGGCTTTCAAAGTTTTTGACTTTAGAGACTCTCATACTTGTAAAGGTTGGAAGCTTCTGTTCTAAAAGACCATGCTTGGGGCGCCTGGGTGGCTCAGTGGATTAAGCCGCTGCCTTCGGCTCAGGTCATGATCTCAGGGTCCTGGGATCGAGTTCCATATCGGGCTCTCTGCTCAGCAGGGAGCCTGCTTCCTCTCTCTCTGCCTGCCTCTCTGCCTACTTGTGATCTCTGTCTGTCAAATAAATAAATAAAATCTTTTAAAAAATAAATAAAATAAAAGACCATGCTTGTTTTTGTAGACATTGTCTAAATTCAGTATGTGGTTATGTTTGTTAATTCAAACACTTGAACATGACAGCTCTTGAAGAAATCTCTGTCTGGCATACACAGAGAGTAAGCATGGTTGCTTATGATAGCCAAAATAACACTGCAAAATTAAAACCAAGTACAAATGCATAAGTTAACTTAATATGCAGAACCCAATTAATAAGCTGGAATTTTACTAAATCAGAACAGGAGAAAACATCTGTGACCTCCCCAGATATCAATGTCCAATAATCTAAATATATCCCAAAGTTATTTCAGATTAGAAATATTTAAGATCCTTAAAATAACCAGAACCTAACTCACTTATACATTCTCCTTGTTTAGGATACAGCTTTTAGGTCAACACTTAAAAGTACTGTCAGTGGGTAGAACAATCGAACATGCTATGGTTATCTACTGTAATTTACGTCCAGTGAAACCAACTAACCAGAAAACAGTTCTCACCCGATTCTTAAATGTTTCAGAAGCCTTCAAATGGACCCTACTCTATCTTGAACACTGGACTATTCTTTCATACTGTCTTCTATTTTTTTTTTAACTTTATTTATTTATTTGACAGTGATCACAAGTAGGCAGAGAAGCATGAAGAGAGAGAGTGGGGGAAGCAGGCTCCCTGCTGAGCAGAGAGCCCAATGCAGGCTCCATCCCAGGACTCTAGGATCATGATCTGAGCAGAAGGCAGAGGCTTTAACCCACTGAGCCACCCAGGTGCCCCATATCATCTTCTATTTCTAACCATCCATGGATAGAGTATAATGCAGACAAGATGAGATTTTTAGGGGCACCTGGGTGGCTCAGTGGGTTAAAGCCTCTGCCTTTGGCTCAGGTCATGATCCCAGGGTCTTGGGATCAAGCCCTGCATCAGGTTCTCTGCTCAGAGCCTGCTTTCCTTCCTCTCTCTCTGCCTGCCTAATAGTGATCTCTGTCTGTCAAATAAATAAATAAAATCTTTAAAAAAAAAAAGATGAGATTTTTAAATGAACTTATAATATACCTGAAACTAATATAACAATCTATGCTAGTTATAAAAAAATAAAACTCAGGGCACCTGGCTGGCTCAGTCAGAAGAGTGTGTGACTCTTGATCTCAGGGTCATGAGTTTGAGCCCCACCTTGGGTGCAGTGATTACTTAAAATAAATAAAAATAAAATTTAAAAATATTTTTAAATAAATAAAACTCATGTTACTGTTTAAATCCATGATGTTCACCATAAAACTACTTTTTCTTAGGAAAGTAAATCTCTGATATTAACAAGTTTTACTTCTTTATTATAAAAGAATTCAGAAAAATTATCTGCTAAACTCCATAGAACATCAAATCTGAGTGTTTCTGAGTTTTGATAAAATTAAAACATCATGAGCAATATTTCTAATCGGCACAATATAAAAAGAGTTGATGCCAAAACACTTTCCAATAAACCAGCAAGTGTACTAAAAATAAGGAAGAAAGTGAAACTAGTAGACAAAAAAAAGTCTTATTACAGTATCTTCCCCCTCACTTCCAAGTTCCTGGAAGCTGCCTGGCAGGTTATATAAGCATGAAGTATGTATTTCTAGCAAGAATGCTTTCTGTAGGAGGTAGATGGGAGATCAAAAATAACTATTATTTAACAGCAAAAGAATCAGTGCAAGAAGTAGTGTTTGCAAACTGAATAAAATCAGGTTCTTTCCTTATAGAAAGAAACAAGGAATACAAAACAGAGGCATATTGTCTTACCCTGAAGAAATCAGTTCAAGCCCAGTGCTCCGGAGAGCGACCTGCCTTTATTTACCTTAGCTTTGTAACAGAGAATGGTAATACAATTTTACTTGAGTCTCCAAACAGAGTAGAAATCTACTGAAGTTAGGAGCTGTCCCTTCCTTTAATGACAGGAATCATATTTTGCACATAGTGAGTGATTAATAAGTCTTCCTAGCAATATTTTATATCTGTAGGATTTTGATGCCAATATACACCAAGATGGTCTTATATGAGCTTATACCTCTAGGTAAGAGATTAATCTCTCTATTTTGTAGGGCATCATGTTTTCTCTTCTTCTGGCCTCCCTAAATACCTTTCATTCCCAATAAATAAGATGAGTAACAAACCCTGGGTCCTGTCCCCCTAAATGGCTTTACTCTATCCAAAGCCATTTTCAGAATTCTCCTCAGCGAAAGACAAATACTGCCATTCAGGCTCTGGATCCCTTTCCTTTAATGTATAACTTCTATTTGTGATGAGACCATTGATATGAAAGCCATCTGTAAAGTGTGCAGTGACACACTTTGTTACTTTGAACACAACACAAACTAGATCTTAAGTTGGCCTGCCTTAGGACTTCCTTTTTTAGAGGAAAAGAATGATTATGACTCTGGCTTTTGTTGTAATTTCCTAATACAGAATAAGATTTATTGTTAACTATAAAAACATGGGCCTTATATTCACATCTGCATACGAGTTTGAATCTAAAACTTATGTTAAAATATGAAATAACTGGGGCACCTGGGTGGCCCAGTGGGTTAAAGCCTCTGCCTTCAGCTTAGGTCATGATTCCAGGGTCCTGGGATCAAGCCTTACATCAGGCTCTCTGCTCAGCAGGGAGCCTGCTTCCTTCTCTCTCTGCCTGCCTTTCTGCCTACTTGTGATCTATTTAAATAAATAAAATCTTTTTTAAAAAAAAGACAATGTGAAATAATTACCTTCAGTTTGTTTGCTTCTTTTTTATCCCCAGCAAAAAAGGAATTCTCATCAAAATGCAAAGGAAATGACCTACAGGTTAAAACAGAGAAGATTCATTTTCAGGTACTGTAAAGTATTAAAAATACCTCTAAGATAACATTTTGTTGGTTGGCAATGAATACTATAATAAAAAAGAGTAGAAAATTGAGTAAAATCAACACCCTGTTGCCCCAAAACAAAGTCTTAAACAACCACATAAAATAGTAGTACGTTCAACCACATATGAAAAGAATGCAGGTGGGCACCTGGGTGGCTCAGTCAGTTAAGTATCTGCCTTTGGCTCAGGTCATGATTCCAAGCTTCTGGGATGGAGTCCTGCATCGGCTCCTAATTCAGCAGAAAGCCTTCTTCTCCCTCTCCCTTTGCCCCTCCCCCGCTTGCTCTCTCTCACATGCTCTCTCTCTCTCAAATAAATAAACAAAATATTTTTTAAAAAGAAAGAAAGAAAAGAAAAGAATGCAGGTATCAAATACTACAAAATGACTCTCAAAACTAAAAATTTGTGCCACTTAGTACCTAAGTCAAAACAAAAACAAAACTCAATTCTAAAAGACCTATAGGCAAAATTAGCTTTTAATTATTTTTTTTAAATAATTTTCCTTTCTTGGGATGCCTGTGTGGCACAGTTGGTTAAGCATCTGACTTCAGTTGAGGCAATGATTTCAAGGTCCGGGGATCAAGTCCCATGTAGGGCTTTGTGTTCAGCCGGGAGTCTGCTTCTCTCTCTCCCTCTGCCCCTTCCTCCTGCTCATGCTCTCTCTCTCTCTCTCATATAAACAAATAAAATCTTTAAAAAAATTTTTTCCTTTCTCTAAACTGAATATTTAAGACCTGAACTTTGATACCACTTGTCACTCTTCTATTAACAAGATGTACAAATCAAAATATGTCATTTACTTGACTTCATGAAGTATTTCCAGAAGTAGCATTTTGTTTTCTGCATCGTGGACTTTATCTCCAGTGAAGAGTTGAAAATCTGGGCGCTCAAAGAATGGTACCACTTTAGATAAAGCCCTTAATTCTATTAAGTAGAGAAAATACAAGTTCTTAAGCCTTCTTGGACCCTCTCCTTCAGTCAAAATTCCATCAAATCGCTGCTGAAATTCGGTAACATTGTGTCCCCATTTCTTTTCCAACCAAGTTTCTGAGAAGAAAGAAGAATTAAATATTAAAATCTGAATTTTAAAATTAAGTTTCAGTTTACTTACATTGAGTTAGAGAAGTTAGTTTCATTATATATTTGAAAATACAGAACAATGAAAGCTGCTTTTCATAATATAGATTTTTATGGTCCTACGTTAATATTTTATCTTCTAGAACCCATCCTTAGAAGGAAAATAAATTCACTGTTTTACTGAGAAATATGATCTCACAGAAATCGAATTTCTGAATATCAACATATTTATAAAACCAAAATACACAAATTTAAAAATGACCGCCTGACATTATTGATAAGTCTGAAGCCATTTAAAATTCCAGAAGAAATAGGTTACTGATGAAACTCAACCATGGCCTTGTTTTGCAAAAGCATTTTTAAAGCATAAAGAACAGCAGAAAATACTTTTTACCCGTTAAACTCTAGGCCTTAAGTTGGCACACAAATAGAACAGTTTTAATACAATTAAAGTATCTACTGAATAACATACCATGCCATTAGGAGCTATTTTAACTCTCACAAACAAAACAGAATATTTCCAAAGCGATGTGCACAATTTTGAGCTGCTTCTTAAAAAAGGTAAACAGGAGAGCCTGGGTGGCTCAGTGGGTTAAAGCCTCCGCCTTTGGCTCAGATCATGATCCCAGGGTCCTGGAATCGAGCCCCACGTCAGGCTCTCTGCTCAGCAGGGAACCTGCTTCCTCCTCTCTCTCTCTCTCTCTCTCCCTGCCTCTCAGCCTACTTGTGATCTCTTGTTTGTCAAATAAATAAAATCTTAAAAAAAAAAAAAAAAGGTAAGCAGAGGTGAGATCATACTGAATATGTCCTTAAATTATCTACAGTTCCTACATTCCTGATTACTACCATTGAAGAATGATTTGTTACTGCCTAATATTCAATCATGTCAATTTTGTCTTGCTAAGGTAAATACCAAAAAATTTTAAGAATATCTGAAAATAAGTATGGTAAAATAAATGTGAATGTCACATACCTTGCAGAAGATATCGTGCACTCAAATGCACATTAATACTTGCATGCAGGCCAGATATAAGTCTGTAGAATGCTCTTTTTTCTACGCAGAGGCCTAAAAATAGTAATTTGGTAACAAATCTTATATGTGGAACTCATACCATTTTAAAACTAATTTCATATGTCTTTAAAGATGAAAAAAATGTTTAACATTAAAATTTGTTTAAAAGTTTCCAATTACCTTCTAGCCAACTGTAAAAAGTGTTCTCTGAAATTAAAAGAAAAAGAAGTCACAAAGTTGTAAAAATGCCAAAGTGTACGTTGTTCAATATATAACAGCAATTTGTGCCAAATGGTGATTTAAAAATGAACAAAAGTTCCAAATTTTATTTGCTATTTATCCAAAGGAAGGAGAGAAGTTCTTGGTGTGGATTCAATTTAGTACCATTCTCTTGGTCCGTCTCTAGAAGGCTTCAGCATTGCCTTAGGTAGCCCTAAGTCTACCTTAGGTAGCCCTAAATCTCGTAATTTTCCAGATAAAATGTTTCATAGGATGTCAGAACACACAATTTAAATAATAAATCAATGCAAGGAAAACTACTTAGCCTTGAAAACAGGTGATGCTATGAAAATTAAGAACTCATTGTATGCGGGTGCCTGGGTGGCTCAGTGGTTTAAGCGGCTGCCTTCGGCTCAGGTCATGATCCCAGAGTCCTGGGATCGAGTCCCACATCGGGTTCTCTGCTCAGCAGGGAGCCTGCTTCCTCCCCTCTCTCTCTGCCTGCCTCTCTGCCTACATGTAATCTCTCTGTCAAATAAATAAATAAATAATCTTTAAAAAAAAAAAAAAAAGAACTCATTGTATGCTTTTCTAAGCTTTTAAAAAATTATTTATTATTTATTTATTCATTTGACAGAGAGAGCACACACAAGCAGGGGGAGTGGAGAAATAGCAGGCAGAGGGAGAGGGAGAGGCAGGCTTCCCATCAAGCAGAGAGCCTGACATGGGGCTCAACCCCAAGACCTAGAGATCACGACCTGAGCCAAAGTCAACTGCTTAACTGAGTCAGCCAGGTGCCCCAAAAGGATAATATTCTACATAAAAAAAAACTCATAAGCTGAATAAAAATGCTAAAGTGCCCAGTTAAAGTGGGCAAATAATAGAGAATTCACAAAGGAAAAGCCACAAATGGTAAGAATATAAAAATTACTCCCTCTCACTAGTAATAAAAAATGCAAATTGCAACCATAGAGATAGCACTTTTACCAGTAAAAATAAAAATATGACAATACTTAATGCTGACAAGGGTCAGGTAAAATGAGCGGCACACTGACTGGAAAGGTTACAAAGTCACACATTCTCTCAGTGACAAAATGGAGTCAGGAGCCTAAAATGTCCATAACCTTTGATCCAGTAAACCCATTTCTAGAAGTCTAGACTGTTCCAGATAAAATTCACGTGTTGAAGATCTAAGCCCTCAGGGGATGGTATTTGGAGGTGGGGCCTTTGGAGGTGATTAGGTTTAGATGAGGTCAGGAGGGTAGGGTCCCATGATGGGATTAGTGTCTTCATAGGCCTGTGAAAGGACCAGAGCTCTTTCTCTGCCAGTGAAAGGCTGGCTATCTGCAAGCCAGGAAGAGAGCCCTTAGGAAGAATCAAATCTGCTGGCTGGTGCTTTGATTTACACTTCCCAGCCTCCAGAACGGTGAGAAAATGAAGTCATTTAAGCCACCCAGTCTATGGTATTTTGTTAGAGAGGCCTGACCCAAACATAGGCTAAGGAAGCATGCAGACATGGGGATAACAATATACACAACTACAAATATATCTAGTATAAACATACATGCATGTAAATAATCGTAATTATTAAAATGTTGGGATGTCTGAGTGGCTGTTGGTTAAGCATCTGCCTTGGGCTCAGATCATGATCCTAGAGTCCTGGGATTGAGTCCCACAACACGCCTGCTTCTCCCTCTGCCTGCACACACACTCTCTCTGACAAATAAATAAGATTAAAAAAAAAAATTATCACAATGTTAACGGAGAAGCATTATGAGGTAGTGACTGAGAACACAGACCTTGGAGCCAAACTGACTAATTTCAATTCCAACTGTGCTACTTATAAGTCATACGTGATTTAGCTGAGTTGCTAAACCTCTTTGGCACTCATTTTCCTTGTCTACAAAATGAAATAAAAGTAATACCTCCTGAGAATGTTGTAAGGATTAAATGAAATCATACTTGTAAACTGCTTGGAAGAGTACTGGCGTGTAGTCTTAGCCATTACCATTATCAATTATCTTGGTATTGTGGGATTCCAAGTGATTTGTCTCCTTATTAAAACCTTCAAAGTTGGGGAACCTGGTTGGTGGTTGGTTAAGCCTTTGACTCTTGGTCTCATCACAGGTCTGATCTCGGAGTCATGAGACTGAACAGTGTCAGGCTCCACATTCAGTGGGGAGTCTCCTCTTTAAGACACTTTCTCCCTATCCCTCTCCCTTTCTCCAGGCACGCACAAACTCTCTCTCTCAAATAAATAAATAAATCTTAAAAAAACAAAAACAAAAACAAAAGAACAACCTTCAGAGTTTTTTCTTGTTTTTTTTCAAGTTTGGGACCATGAATCAGGGGAAAAAGGAGTAAAGTCACCTGATATGTTAGCTGTCAGGGATAAGGCTTTCAATTTTGACCAAAATGAAAAATTATAAATATACTCATAAACAAGATGATTTCTCTAAAGATAGACTCCACAAGTTAACAACTGTTTCTCTGACAATAAGAGACAGGATGAGATCTTTATAAATAGTATTGAAAAACTGAAACAATATCTTCTAACATAGCTAGGAATACCCAAGGTAGAATAAAATCTCTCAAAACTAAAAACTGTAAGGAAGTGGGGGGAACCTTTGAAAATTATAGGATCATTAGTAACAGTAATAAAATGTAAGGCATCTTTGGAAGAATAATCTTCTACTAAAGAATTTCTGTTCCAACTAGTATAGTTCTGATCCAGTATTTTACTAAGCTGTTATTGTTTCTATAATATAAAGTATAATTTTAAGAAATCCAGTATTATCAGACATTGGTATTCTGTTATTTAGACAGAATAGAAAAGCAATTTGTTTTTTTAAAGATTTTAAAGATTTTACTTATTTGACAGACAGAGATCACAAGAAGGCAGAGAGGCAGGCAGAGAGAGGAGGAAGCAGGCTCCCTGCTGAGCAGAGAGCCTGATTCGGGGCTCAATCCCAGGGTCCTGGGAGCCAAAGTCAGAGACTTTAACCCACTGAGCCACCCAGGCATCCCACAAATGCAATTTGTAAACTAATGTTCAAGAAGAAACTAAAGTTCCTCTCCAAAGAGGAAAGGGGTACTTCACATTTTAGCAATTTCATCTGGCTGGACTAAAGCTAAGTACTGCTTTGTCTTTTCCTATGGTTAAACACATGGCCTTAAGAATAAGAAAAAACATTTCAGGGCACCCGGGTGACTCAGTCAGTGGAGCCTCTGCCTTTAGCTCAGGTCATGATTTCAGGGTCCTGGGATCATGTCGGGCTCAGTGGGGAGCTGCTTCTCCCCTCCTTCCCCACTGTGCTTGCTCTCACTCTCTGTGTCTCTCAAATAAATAAAGAAAAATCTTTTTAAAAAATCATTTCAGTTTCACTCAGAAAGCAAAAAGATTCTCACAAAGACAAAGTAAACCTAAGATACGTTAAAAATTTTAGCATTACAACTCAGAGTGGGTAATAACTACCTCCAAGAGCAAACACAGGTCTTGGAAGCCACAGAGCAACACTGTGACAATGCTTAAAGTTTCCTGTAAGGACCCAGCAGATCCTAGAGATCTGCTGCAGAATAAATGCCTGATCCCAGGCGCAGTCATCTTCCTGTGCTTTCACCTCCTGAATTTTAGATAAACAGGACTTCTTAGAAGTAGGAAGGACAGTCTCCCAAATAAACATCTGAATGTATCAGCAAATTCATATATATATGATAAAGAAATTATACTTACCTTCACTTTTCCCTGAAAAACAAAACAAAAGGTTGATTATTATAAAGTCCTTCCAGATGTCACTTTAAAATGCTATACTTCCATAAAAAATAAGACTTTGAATAACGGTTAGTTTTAGTCCATCAGTTCACCCACATAAGCAAAATCTGAGGCAATCACTCATGACACAACCCTATCTAGTGGCAAATAGGAACTATGCCTGATTCGCTTCAAGGGCATCATCTCCAAGAGCCTGGGTAAGGAGTGGCTTCAGCTCATACAGGATTTAATGCAGGCTGAAGGGAGAGAAAATTCTAATCTATCATCTGAGAGTACTCTCAAATACCTTAAGGATTTAACAGTTATTTGGTTGGCAGAGCCTTTTTTCACATTTATTTATTCTAAATCTGTAACACGGTTTCTGTTAAAAATTGTATTCTTGCTTTGAAACCTCTAGACTGACACTGTAAAATTTTACCTAATTCAGGAATATTTCGAAAGACTATTTGTGAAGATTTAAATTATGCACAGTTCAGCACAGTTTGTAAGCAGCTGCTCATTTACTCTTAAAAAAACTGTCTTCATTTTGCCCAAGCTTATTTAATGCCATCATTGTTTGATTATTAAAATAACATATGCTCACTGCAAATACATGTTTAAAAAAAAAAAAGAAGACAGACAAAATAAAAAATGTCATCTGAACTCCCTCTGCCCTAGATAAATACCATTTATGCTTTGGTAAATGTCCTTTTTCTTCGCATATAGACATTTAGATATTATATTAAGTATGTTTTTACAAAAATATACATACTATTTGATGCCTGTTTCTCTTCTTCAATGTGCTATTGGTCATTACTGACCTAAATGAATACAAATTTTCAGCAACATTTCTAGTGGTATATTTTACTCCATGAACATACTATGAATCATTTAACCAGTTCCTTAATGATAAATACTTAAATTGTTCCCATTTATCTTCATGATAAGTAAGGGTAGTTAATTAATCAGATCATAATATGAGTTCATACTGAGGATCACCCCTTACCTAGGAATTCGCACTCATCTGATATTAAATCAATATCTTCCGAAGGGTTACCATATGTGACTCAGATAAACCCAAACTCTTCTTTAAAGATGTTCTTTCATTTCTAATCTAAGAAAGCCTAGGCTGCCAACATTTAGGGAATGATGCAATCTCATTGCTTTCCAGGAGGAAATTTATGTTTATTGACTATATGAGATCAGCAGCTTCTCAAATAAATTTTAAAAATGAAAAACCCACACATTTGCTAAAAGCACACCAAAGATTTCATCAGTAAGCACATATTATGAGAACAGGGATATATATTTCCTAAGCAAAAAGTCTGAAATCATAGCACTGAAATGGTTTATTCAACAAACCATTCTGCCTATTACAGACTGAGCAGGGTTTCTGAGGTGCAATTTCACACCCCCTCTGCCTCTGTACCGCGCCTACAGCACAGTAAATGGAGGATAATCATTTGCTGAAGGAACAGTGATCTTCCCAACTGCAGACAAGACCATTAAATAAGGAAAGCAGTTTTCATCAATCACTCACTTAACAAACAACTCCATCTGTTATATGTCAGGCTCTCTATTAAGAGATGAAACCAATAAATACTCCCCAAATACTCAGAGTGCTAGGGTAGATCAATAGATGCATAATAGTAAAATAATGCCAGTGGAAAGGTGGTAAGAGATACAAAACCTGACGTAAGATCACTTGCACTGGGTTACTTCCAGTTAGGAGAGTCAAGGAAGATAGAAAAGGCAGCATTTGGGCAAGACCTTAAATGAAAAATCTTAATGAAATATAAAGACCTGTGATTTTGAAATCAGACTCCCAATATGTATAATCATTTCAGGGTTTGGTTTTTTTGGGGGTTTTTTTGGATAGTCATTTAACTAGAAAATGAATAAAAATAGTAACTAAACACACACATTACATAAAAAGGCACAGAAGAATAAACATTTAACCTACTCTCCACCCTATGATAATCTAATACCATGAACTTCATTACACAAATACTCCTTACTGAGGTATGAATATTTTAAACACCAACTTGTCTATAAGGGTAAGGCATAACTTCTATGGAAACAGGAATATATGACCTTAAATGCTCTTGCCAAAACCCTTATCTGGCCTTCCTCTTCCTTCTAACCAAAGTTCACTGGCTGATAAATAATATAACAGTGCAAATAAATAACTCACCTTGACCAGAAGCCAAAGGATTTAAAGGTCTTTTAATCGTCTGTGGCCTAGAAACAAAAGAATTAAACTGTAAAATATAATTATGTTACCTATCTTGTTATAATTATCTAAGTAAAAGTGAAATTATCTCAGAGAGCTGCTTAATGACTACATCCAAAATCAAACTGTTTTATTGAGCTTATAAAACATTTAGTGTTCTCAAATTGCTTTAAGGGAGGGTGGTTGTTATTTGTCTTAGCAATAGTTTCTAATCTTTTCCCATTGTAGCAGCCAGAAAGCCATTTCTTAATCACTTCCTCAAACAAAGGAAGACAATATCGAGTCAAGCTCTTCTCCTAGAGTCACTAAATATGTTATACTAAATATGTTATATATACATATATGCATGTACACATATGTGTGTTTGCATGTGGCACAAAGTGCACTCCTGACTGAAAGACAAACAAGAAATATAAACACCCAAATGAAGCACGAAAATAAAAAGGGAAAAAACACACTGGATAGATTATTTTCCACTTCGTAAATCTTAGGTTTGTCAACTGATCCTGTGGCCACCAAGTCTGTTGGGATTTCAGTAAAAGGCATTTTTTTAATATGAAAAAAGGAGTTAAAATGTCACTAAAGTAAAAAAAAAATTTTTTTTTAATGTCACTGAAGTGCCTTTAAATCTCGAACTAAATAATCATTAATAACATTACTAAAGTGTAGGGATTGCTTTGTCTGCAATTTAAATTTTACGAACTTGCACAACTTGAGACACTTTGAGAACAGAACATGTAAGCTGTATTTTACCATACTCAGTTTTGTGCCTCATATATTGTTTATATTTTAGAAATATTTATACTGGGAATCATGATATAAATTAGTTAAGAAATAACTATAATACAAATGTAAAATTTAACAAATGCTTCAGTTGAGTCTATTTTAGTTCACATTAAAAAAAAAAAAAAAAAAAGACCCTTTCGGGGCACCTGGCAGGCTCAGTCAGTAAAGCATACAACTCTTTATCTTGAGGTTGTAAGTTAGAGCCCCAAGTTGGGTCTGGAGATTACTTAAACATAAAATCTAAAGCAAAGCAAAAGAAAACAAAAACCTTAAAGTAAGTCAATTAAGGGGCGCCTGGGTGGCTCAGCTGTTAAGCGCCTGCTCTCGGCTCAGGTCATGATCCCAGGGTCCTAGTGTTGAGCCCCATGTCTGGCTTCCTGCTCAGCGGGGAGACTGCTTCTCCCTCTCCCACTCCCCGTTTGTGTTCTCTCTCTAGCTGTCTCTCTCTCTCTGTCAAATAAGTAAATAAAATCTTAAAAAAAAAAAAAAGTAAGCCAATTAAGTCAAACATTCTTAATAATAAACCAGGGAATTTAAATGAAATACATGGCAGAAATGAGTAAATAATGAAAATTATCCACTTTAAAACTGGAGAAGTTCTTCAAGTCAAAAAAAAGAAACTGGCATTTTTCTGGTATAAGCATAACTGCTTATCCCTTATATTTGACTTACGCAAAGTGAAATATATTACTACCGTATCTATGAACTCCATTTTCCCAGAACTCCCCCCATCTCTGAAACAGTATAATGCAAATGCACACACAAATTCCTTCCAAAAACCAATAAGCACATTGGTTAGAGGCCAGAGGCTTCCAAGAGGCATGTAAACTTGAAGCATGTCCCAGTCACACAGTGATCAAATTGGCTATTTCCATGGTAGCAGTAAAGAATACAAAGTGGGTTCTTCCACTTACTAGGCTTTTGACACTGGAAAAATCATTTAACCCTTCCAAGTCTCAAGTTTCTCCCCCTGTAAACAGTGACAACTACAACAGTGACAAGGGCTATTGCAGGGACTAAAAGAGAAAATGTACATACCACTTACTGTACATACTTAGCACAGGTCTGGCACACAGTGAGTGTTCAAGTGTTACTTATTGTAATTATTCTCTGAAATTAACCTAACTTAAACTTGAAAGCAGGTAAAATAACCGGAGCCTCAGAAAGATGAATACAGAGCACCAAAAAAAGATTTAGGGGTCACTTATTCTCTACTACTAAGTTTAGGATCCTGGGAAATGAAGTAAACCTGGCTGGCTCCCTGTTATTTCATCTGTAAAAGAGATTATATAATCCACTGAAAGAACATCTGTGAAATGTCTACAAGACTCCCATCAAAGTCCTATACTAGTCACTGTCTTTTATTTTTTTCTACGTCTTTTACTTTATTTTTTTAAAATAATTTTTTATTTATTTTTCTACGTTTGTGTCTTTTGAAGAAGAAAAAAATATTTGTTGAAACTCATGTCCATGTGTTTTCCCAGAGGAGAACTGGATTAATGAGTAAGAATGTTTCTATGTCCAAAACATCCTTTAGCAAAGTCAATGTGATTCGCAATTTAGAGTCATTATAATTTGTTGATTTGTTGATATATAAATAAAAATCACTCTGTGGACTTTCTAAATGAAAATGACACATACTTAAAGCAGTTTTCTTCATAGATGACATTCCAAATCTTCCAAGCATCCGGTCCCTTGTAACCCGTGTAGCGCTCGGGATTAAGGAGCAAATCTACATATTCAGCATCAGGAGACTGTATGTCTGTAAAATGAAATGTTTCATTCAATCTTTTTCTTCACTTACTTAAAAAACTAGTATAACAGACTATCCCACTGATTCTAAGGCACCACAAATGTAACAAGTGCATCCAGACTTTAAATACAATCTTTTACAAGAAAGAGGCGAGAAGGGGCGCCTCAGTGGCTCAGTGGATTAAAGCCTCTGCCTTCGGCTCAGGTCATGATCCCAGAGTCCTGGAATCCAGCCCCGCTTCGGGCTCTCTGCTTCCGCCCCCACCCTCCCTGCCTGACTCTCTGCAGACTTGTGATCTGTCAAATAAATAAATAAAATCTTTAAAAAAAAAAAAAGAAAAGAAAAGAAAGAAAGAAAGATGAGAAAAGAGGATGGCACAGCCACATTAAATGTACTCACTGGTTGCAAAAGCATCCTGCTTTTAAAAATGGTAAATAGGAATGTGTGACTTTTAGAATCAAAGAAACACAGTGATTTGATTCTCATAAGCTGTCCAGATGAAAAATATACTATGCATTTCCCTTTCCCTCCACCTTAACCGCAAGCAGTTCATCAGCAACCGGGGCAGATGAAGATGTATTACTACGACACACTGTTTATTACCAAAAACTTCCTTCTTACAAGACCACCGTCTAGATCCACCACAAAGCTGTCCCAAAGGTACAATCCTAAACATGCAAAAAGTTATAAGCAGGAATATACTTGCATCGGCATTATTTATAGAAGGGAAAATATGAAGCAACCTAAATGTTCAACAGACCAGCACATGGGGCTCTGGAAGCAGACTGCCTGGGTGAGAATCCAGGCCCTACGTCTTATTCCATGTGGAACCTGGGGCAAATTACATATGTTCTCAATGCACTGGTGCCATCATTTATAAAGTGGAACTAATACTCAGCGTTACCATGAGACTTAAGTAAATTTATATGTGTAGAGTGCTTGGAACCATGGTAAGAGTTCAATACATATTAGCTAGTGGTATTATGACATATCTTACATTTTATAATCAACAAAACTCTTAAGTACAAAGGCTGTCTAATAAAATGAAATAATAAGTATTCTAGAAAAGTCCATTACAGATACCAATGAAAACCATACAAAAATTGGTTGAGATGTTGGTTACTCATATGTCCTATAAATTTGTATAATGTATTTTATCTTTGAAACAAAAAAAATGGCCCCTTGTTTTCCAGTTGCTTCGGGAAATTATTTAATATATAGTAATATCTTACTCATTTGTAAAGCTTAACAACATGAACCAACAAAAATGAAGTGGGTGGGGCACCCAGGTGGCTCAGTGGGTTAAGCCTCTGCCTTCAGCTCAGGTAATGATCTCAGGGTTCTGGGATCGAGCCCCGCATCAGGCTCTCTAATCGGCAGGGAGCCTGCTTCCCCGCTCTCTCTGTGCCTGCCTCTCTGCCTACTTGTGATCACTCTCTGTCAAATAAATAAATAAAATCTTTATTAAAAAAATGAAGTAGGCAAAAATGGCCTCAAATCAACTAAAGCAGATGACAAAAATCTGAGCACACAGGTGCTTTTAAGAAAGTCCATTAGGCTCTCAAAAGTACCTACTTCTTATTAACACACTGACAAAACAAAAATAAAGCTAAGCATGGTTATTTTTATCCCAATTGACAATACACTAGAGACATAAATTAGGGGAAATTTGGCTTCTAGAAGTAGCACAGTGATAGCATCTAGAAATAACTGAGAGTCCATGCGGAAGTGGCAATTAAAGTAACTAGAGAAAGTAGAAACAAAACTTAAAAACAGGGGCACTTGGCTAGTTCAGTCAGTAAAGCATGTGACTTTTGATCTTCAGGTTGTTAATTTAAGCCCCAAGTTGGGTATAGAGATTACTTAAAAAAAAAAAAAAAAAAAACAAGAACAAAAAAACAAAACAAAAAAAAAGTAGAACAACTTGTATGGGATCCTCTGGTTCAGGAACAGATATTTCTGTTCAACTCAACTCAAGTATCGCCACAATATAGCAAATTATAATAAATTCATAAAAAATAGCCCTCACTTTTAAAACATATAAATAATGCTCAGCACCTAGTATTTTAAGACAGAAAACAAGTTACCAAGAAATAATTAAATTTTTAATATTCTGCCTAATTAGATATAAGTATTAGTTGACTCATAATTTTACTTATAACAAATACTTCATCTTGAATCAACTTTTTAATAAAAAATAATTGTTACTGGGGCACCTGGCTGGCTCAGTCAGTCAAGCAGCTGCCTTTGGCTCCGGTCACGATTCCAGACTGGGATGGAGCCTCACATCAGGCTCCCTGCTCATGCTCAATGAGGAGTCTGCTTCTCCCTTTCCCTCTGCTCCTTCTCACCACTCGTGCTCTCTCTCTCACTTGCTCTAAGTAAATAAATAAAAAGTTTTTAAAAATTGTTACTACAGTCGTATTTCGCCAGATGACAAAAGCTCAAATTTCTAATTAAAACTCACAAAATATCTTCTGTTTTCTACCTACCATTTACATACATTATATCTTCCTTATAAAGCTATCCTCTTTTTAAATATTCACCTTAACAGAAGAAACAAATATGAATGGACAAGTGATTCATGGAACAGATTCTCAGTCCTTGCTGCACAAATCTAAGCAGGTAGTCTCAAAAGTACACTTTCGTAAATGAAGTTAAAGTATTACTGTTCTTTCTCTAACACTGCAGGCCTTAAAAAAAAATGTGCTGCATGTTAAGAGTTTAATTTTATCTCATAGTAATATTCAGGCCAAAGAATCCTTGTGGAAAAGAGACTGTAAAGTTAAAGGGCTGGGAGAGCATTTCTTTTTTAAAGATTTTATTTATTTAACAGACACAGAGAGAGAGAGTGAGAGAGGGAACACAAGCAAGGAGAGTGGGAGAGGGAGAAGCAGGCTTCCTACTACCCAGGGAGCAGGATGCCGGGCTCAATCCTAGGACCCTGGGGTCATGACCTCAGCCAAAGGCAGATGCTTAAGGACTGAGCCACCCAGGCACCTCTTGGCGCATTTTATCCCCCTTCTTCGCTAGTCTAAAACTTGGTGTAAGTCCAAAACTCCCTAGCCAACATCACTGGGGCCTATGTTTTGGGAATTCAGAACTTTTCAGATTTTAGAAAGGTATTAGAGTGTATGCGACATATACTGAATAATTATCCCAGGAGGGACTGGGGCAGCAACTTATAAACAAAAACAAAAATAGTCCTGTAGTGAAACGTGTGAATATTCATACTAAATGAGTCTGTGCTAAACTCAGGGGGGAAATATTCATTTTTTCAGAGTTTTCAGATTTTGGAATTAGGAATAGAGGATTATAAGTATTATTTGCCAAGGCATAATCCTGCTATGTTAAGGAAAACATGTGTTTCTCTTTTTTTTCCCAAAATGAAACCACAAAGTTAAAAATAAGTACTTTCTCTCTGTCTTCCTCTTTTTGGAGAATTGCAGGAACTGTCTCTCACTTGTAATTAAAATTATCTGTATCATTCTTTTTGCTAATTTTTTTAAGATCATTAATCTGCTTCAAAAGAGCCATGAAGGATACCAAAACTCAGGTGGATTTGATTTGTTTAGCCAACTAAAACGCTAACAATTCAACTTGGAAAAAGGAAGAATTAGGAGAATCCATAAATCTGATTAAAGGGTTCTAATGCATCCTAGGGCTCCTGGATTTGAACAGTCCCAGAATTCTGGCTCAGCTTCCCATTGTCTCAGATGTAACTCATGGTTCATTCTTCTCTTTTCCAAAAGTAACACACACCATCATTAAGGAAAATATGTAATAACCCAAGGCCAGTACAACAGAAGCAAAGTTTTGCAATCTCAATCTATTTTGCAAAATGCCTGAGTATATTACAAAATCATATATATATATATATACACACACACACTCAGGAGGTAAATTTTTTCCAGAAACTGGCAGTTTGTTTTTCTTTAACTGCAGTAAAATGTATGTAACGTAAAACTTACCATATTAACCATGTTTACAAGTAGAATCCAGTGACATTAATTATATTTACAACATTGTGCAACTGTCACCACTAGCTGTTTCCAAACTTTTCTAGGACCTCAAACAGAAACTCTAACCATTAAACAATAATGCCCCATTCTCCCCTTCTCCTAACCTCTGGTTACTCTGTCTCTATCACCTTACTTATTCTAGATATTTTATGTAAATGGAATCACACAATATCTGCTCTTTTGTGTCTGGCTTATTTCATTTAGCATAGTATTTTCAAGGTTTATCCATATTGCAGCACATATCAAAACTTTGTTTATGGCTAAATAATATTCCATTGTGTGTATTTATTATACTCTGCTTTTCTATTCATTTGTTGATGGATATTTGGGTCATTTCTACCTTCTGGCCATTGTGAAAAATGCTGCCACAAATATGGGGATACAAGTATGTGTTATCCTGTCTTCAGTTTTTTTATTTGGTACATATTTAGGAGCTGATTGTTAGGTCATACGGTAATTGTCTTTAGCTTTTTGACGAACTGCCTAACTTAACAAACTGAGTTCTAAAAGCTATTTTAAACAACAAATTTAAAATTAAACCCAATTTTAAACAAAATGCACACTATGAAAACTGTTATACCATCAGCTTCACAGAAGTTGTCTGAGGAATCATCATGCTTGGTCCACTGAAGAACAGCCTTCTGTGTTTCCTCACTTCAAATAAAGAAAACAGGTACTGTTACCCTTTTCTTAAAGTTACCATTTCACGAGAAAAAAAAAAAACTACCAAAAAAAAGAAAAAAATCAAACCTCAGAGATTCATCCACCGCTCCAAGTCGTTCAGCTTGTTCACATTCTTCAATGAGGTTATTGGCTACCTCAGAATACTAAAAGGAAAAGGAGAATAAACAGATGTCCACTTATTGCATTTTAAAAGAATATCAAAATTATCTGAAGTTCCTTCATACCTAGCACAATTTCCTTGGCTTCAAAACTTAAAAAAAAATTAAGCCCTCACATCTACCCTGAAGCTTAAAAAACAAACAAACAAACATAAAAGGCTTTGCCCCTTGTTTTTGTCGGTGAACACATTTACTATATGGTCACAAAACAGAGAATGTAGTTCTGATAAGCCATTACCAAGCTGTTCGCTAAGAAAATCTCTAAGGTTTTAGGAACATTAGGCAAGGGATCATGAGGTAATGTCCCACTTTTTTTTTTTCTTTTTTCCTTAAAGTAGGCTCCATGCCCAGTGTGGAGCCCAACACAGGCTCTGAACTCATGATCCTGAGATCAAGGCCTGAGCAGAGATCAAGAGTCTGACACTTAACTGACTGAGCCATCCAGGCACCCTGGTGTCCCACTTTTTCAATGGCCTAATTGTAAGCATCAGTTTTCTCTTCCATAGATAAGTAGTTGGACCAGAAGATGTGTGTCTAGGTCAATCTCGTCTCCAAATGCCATCATTCTAAAAATGCCCTGGGGCACACCAAGTCTTACAAAAAGTATTCTGACATCTTTAGGTGCTTAAAATATATTCTTTAGGGCACCTGGGTGGCTCAGTGGGTTAAGACTCTGCTTTCTGCTCAGGTTGTGGTCTCAGGTTCCTGGGATTGAGCCCCGCATCTGGCTCTCTCTTGGCAGGGAGCCTGCTTCTCCTTCTTCCTCTGCCTGCCTCTCTGCCTACTTGTGATATCTCTCTCACTCTGTCAAATAAATAAATAAAATGGTTTAAAAAATAAACAACCACATTTCTTCTCAACATCTAAGCCTCACACATACACACACACACATTATTCTGATAGGCAGGTATTTGGCACAGAGGAAGTGAATGTAGATCATATGATTTCACACACACTGGCCATCACCACCACAGAGCTGAAAGGTAACACTGGAAACAAAAGGCACAGACTCAATCACTCAACAAATATTTACTGAGTGTCCTTTTTGTTAGACTGACCATACTAATAATGACTGTCTAGCCTATGACACTTCTGAGGATAAAAGGGAAGATATGATAACCGAAATGATACACTGTTTTGAAATACTTATTTACTGAATAACAGCTTTGTTTCATTACAATGGTTGACCTGTAAGACAGCTCATTTCCAACACTATTTTCAAAACTAAAATTCTCAGGGCGCCTGGGTGGCTCAGTGGTTTAAAGCATCTGTCTTCGCCTCAGGTCCCAGGGTCCTGGGATCGAGCCCCACATCAGCCTCTCTTCTCTGCAGGGAGCCTGCTTCCTCCTCTCTCTCTGCCTGTCTCTCTGCCTCCTTGTGATCTCTGTCAAATAAATAAATAAAATCTTTAAAAAAAAAACAAACTAAAATTCTTTCTACATAATTAACTATTAAAGGGATATGATACATTCAACCTACTCTCAAGAGGTCTGAAAATAAGAATATGGGGCGCCTGGGTGGCTCAGTGGGTTAAGCCGCTGCCTTCGGCTCAGGTCATGATCTCAGGGTCCTGGGATCGAGTCCTGAATCCGGCTCTCTGCTCAGCAGGGAGCCTGCTTCCCTCTCTCTCTCTGCCTGCCTCTCCGACTACTTGTGATTTCTCTCTGTCAAATAAATAAATAAAATCTTTAAAAAAAAAAATGAAAATAAGAATATGTATATACAAAATAAGAATATGTATATATACATATGGAATATGTATATAGAAAAATGAGGCAAAATATTAAAAATTAGTGAATCTGTAGAGTACACACAGTGTCTTTATACTAATCTTGCAACTTTTCTATAAACAATTAGCTTAAACTAAAAAGTCAAAAATACATATCAAAAAATGAACAGAATTTGTTCAAAAAATGATATACCTATGTACATTAAAACAAAAAATTTTTAAAACCTTATCATTATAATTATCTGAATATTAAAACATAAGTTAAACAAAACATTCTTCAGGTTCTTTTTTTATTCTTTGTTTCTATTTAAAACTTTAATTGACTTTGTTAAGTCAATATCTTAATTTTTTATCATTGGCATTTTTCTGAAGAAAAATTTTTTTCAATTTATCATTTTTAATTTTTCATAATACTGCCCATAATCTCCTTCAAAGTTAATTTTTATGCCTAGTCAATTTGAAATCATCACTACCTTCAATTAACTCTTCCCTGCATTTATACTTTTTAATTGAGAAAAATATTCTAACAGGTAAATATGTGAAAATATTTTAAACCAAATTATTTCCACAAGGTCTATTTTTTTGCCTTCAAAGAATGTTTCTTCACTAAATATTTTAAGACAAAACCCATCAAATAATTTTTTATTATTTTAAATATTTTGCCAAATGTAGATGCTACAAAATTGTAATCCTTCTTATTTCATTTCATTTTAGATGAGAATATAAACGTATCCAATTAAAAACAAAAGTTTCGGGGCACCTGGGTGGCTCAGTGGGTTAAAGCCTCTGCCTTCGGCTCGGGTCATGATCTCAGGGTCCTGGATTGAGCCCGCACTGGGCTCTCTGCTCAGCAGGGAGCCTGCTTCCTCCTCTCTCTCTCTGCCTGCCTGCCTCT
Organism: Mustela nigripes; assembly: GCF_022355385.1. Taxonomy (NCBI): domain Eukaryota; kingdom Metazoa; phylum Chordata; class Mammalia; order Carnivora; family Mustelidae; genus Mustela; species Mustela nigripes. Next base: position 99,525,062 of record NC_081569.1, read on the forward strand.
CTGTCTACTTGTGATCTCTGTCAAATAAATAAATAAAATTAAAAAAAAAAAAACACAAGAGTTTCATCATGAAGAGACTCTTCCCACAAGAGGAGATACTCCAAAGCACAATTATAAAATTTCAGAATTAAACCTTAGAGCACCATCTGACCTTTCCCCACATTAGTATGTTTAATCCCTCCCTAGCTTTTATAGAAATAAATTTTGTTGTTTTTGTTTACAAGCTTTGTTATAATAACTGCAATTTGCTAAACCTTCAAAAGCTAAGAATTTTTCCTTTAAGCATTCCATTCATTGATACTTTGAATAATTGTCCACTGATTTTAAACATACAGCTACCAACATTTAGAGATCTCGTTTATTAAAAACTGGTTAATACCACTGAAGGACTCTTGGGTTGTTTTACAAAATAGTCTTCAAAGGCTCAAACATTTATTTTTTATTTTTTATTGTTTTTTAAAGATTTTATTTATTTATTTATTTGTTTGTTTGTTTATTTGAAAGACAGAGATCACAAGTAGGCAGAGAGGCAGGCGGAGAGAGAGTGGGGGAAACAGGCTCCCTGCAGAGCAGAGAGCCTGATGTGGGGCTCGTTCCCAGGACCCTGAGATCATGACCCAAGCTGAAGGCAGAGGCTCAACCCACTGAGCCACCCAGGCTCCCAAAGGCTCAAACATTTATAAAATCTGATTGATGATGGACAGCAAAGAAAGTACCCCTGTCCATGCCAAAGTAATATTTTCTTCTGTATTAGCTTTACCTCAAAAATTTTATGGTCATTAAGTGTATATATAAATACAAAAACCTGTGTGTTTTGACAATTACCACTTCTATCTTAATTGGTAAAATATCACAGCATATTTGGATGCAATTATGAATTATGCATGTATCTTATTTTTTAAGATTTTATTTTTAGGTCATCTCTACACCCAATGTGGGGCTTGAACTCACAACCCTGAGATCAAGAGTCATATGTTCTAGGGGCACTTGGGTGGCTCAGTGGGTTAAGCCTCTGCCTTCGGCTCAGGTCATGATGTCAGGGTCCTGGGATCGAGCCCCACACTGGGCTCTCTACTTGGCAGGGAGCCTGCTTCCCTGCTCTCTCTCTGCCTGCCTCTCTGCCTACTTGTGATCTCTGTCTGTTAAATAAATAAATAAAATCTTATTGACTGAGCCAGCCAGGTGCCCCTGAATTATGTGCATATCTTAATCAACTACAAATTCATTTCTGCTCCACAGATTTATTTAGTCAGAATTGTTTTTATCAGAATTTGTATATTATTACCACAAAACAAATTATTTTGTCCTCAGTTTTTAGCTTAAAATGAATTTATACTGGCATTAGATGTTTTCCCTCAACAGTATAAACTTTCGAAAGTTTTGATGATGTTGGCATCATTTAACTATGCTCAAAGTTCTGCTACTGGAGCCAACACATTTATAGCTATGACTTTACTCTTTGTACGTGAACAACAAAATACGGAATCAAAAAGGAGCAAAATTACTTTAGAATCTATGGTGGAAAAAGTGGTTGCCCCCGGGAGAAAAAGTAGAAATTGGGACAGGGTATCAAGCGACTTTCTAGGGTAATAGTTATGTTCCCTATTGTAATCGAAGCATAGATTACACAGGTACCTGCATTTAGCACAGGCACAGCTAAGTTGTGCGTCTCACTGTGTGTTAACTTTATAAAAAATACGTAGAAGCAAATATTGGACTCTGGTTAATGATATACTTCTAGTTGTATGTGTGTGTGTGTGTGTGTGTGTGTATCTAGTTGATGATACATTTAGGGCTATGCGTACTGATGCTTGCAATCTACTTTGAAATATATCCAGAAAATAACATTTTTTAATGGATAACTAGAAAGATAGACATATACATATGAGATAATGTAAGTTTACAAAATGTTAATGGTAGAATCCATTACTGGGATCATCTTAAAAGGCCATCGTCACTAACTTGAAGGAGCTCCTAGGAGCCAAAGACAGAACAACTCAAACATCAAAAGGAATCATAAGAAATGAGTACAACAGAATCTAACACATAAAATATGTCAAAATTCCTAAGTTCAAAATAACACCTAAAAATAAAAACTTTATTGTGCATCTTCAGAGGTGTTAGGGGACCAGACTCATAATTATTCTGAAAACTAGTAAAGAGAGGAAAAGAATGAAGCATTGATCCTGTCTGTCCTGTATAAATTGTATTTCAGGGCATCCAAATAGTTGACAAGAAAAGATCTTTATAGAATAATAACAGATAATAAGTATAGAAAGAACGATATAATTAGGGTATCAGCATTTTCAAAACCCTAATGAAAGAATGCAACTACGTAATAATCATCAAAGCTGCTACAACTTTCACAGAAAAAGCTAGTAGGGAACTTTATATCAGATGTATAATGAACCTAATGATCAATCTTATAAGAAAAAAAGAAAACCAGACATGACATGTCTTCTGATATGATGTAATAGGAAGTATACAGCAACTTACAATACATATCAGGAAATGAATCTGAAAAGCTGTAACACATAACTGTCAGTTTATAAAAAATAATGTGTTGAATGATGTAACAGGGATACAATCAACTAAAACACAATGTGAAAAATTCTTTTTTTTTTTTTTAAGATTTTATTTATTTATTTGACAGAGCGAGAGAACACAAGCAGGGGGAACAGCAGACGGAGACGGAGGAGCAGGCTCCCGGCTGAGCAGGAGCCTGATGTTGGGCTCGATCCCAGAACCCTGGGATCATGACCTGAGCTGAAGGCAGACATTTAACAACTGAGCCACCCAGGCACCCAGAATGTGGAAAATTCTATAGGATAAGGATTCATTTCCTCAACATATAAGTTTGCAAAGAAGAAAAAAGAAAAGGGAATGGAAATGGATTAAAAGAGACTGAAGAGACAGAAATATACCAGTAGTGCCAGAAACTAAGAAAGTATTGAAGAAAGAGAAAAACCACAATGATGAGAGTAGATCAAAGGGACACAGGAACAACTGAAACAGCTCCCAGTGGCCAAATTAGAATGATCTGAACAGTAAAATGAAATCACAGTAAATTATAATTCTAAGTAGAAAATAAATATCCATAAAGACTTATCTGAGAATGACTTTAAAATAATTGGGAAAGTGGAGCACAAGGTACAGACGAAACAAAATTGACCACAGACTAATAATTGCTGAAGCTGGATGATGGGTTTTTTTCTTTAATTAGTAAGTACCTATACATACCTTATAGCTTGCAGATTTAATTCCATCAGGAACTTCATCCTGAAAAAGAAAAAAAAATGCTTTTATCAGAAATTTATTCTACCTTCTGAAAAAAATTTAAGTTTCTATACTTTATGAGATTATTTTTATTTTTTTAAAGTTTATTTTATTTATTTAAGTAATCTCTACCCCCGTCATGGTGCTCGAACTCATGATCGCAAGATCAAGAGTCACATGCTCTTCCAAATGAGTCAATCAGGAACCTTTATGAGATTATTTTTATTTTTTATTTTTTGAGATTATTTTTAAACTGAGAATAGTTAAGCAGTTTTTATGTCACTCTCCTTTTTTTAAGATTTTATTTATTTATTTAACAGAGAGAGAGAGCACAAGTAGGCAGAGCAGCAGGCAGAGGAAGAGGGAGAAGCAGGCTTCCTGCCAAGCAAGGAGCCCAATGTGGGGCTCAATCCCAGGACTCTGGGATCATGACCCGAACTAAAAGCAGATGCTTAACAACTAACTGAGCTACCCAGGTGTCCCTTTATATCACCTCTTTTTTTTTTTTTTTTTTTTGGCAGACAGATATCAAGTAGGCAGAGAGGCAGGTGGGTTGGGGGATAAGGAGGCTCCCTTAGAGCCGGATGTGGGGTCAATCCCAGGACCCTAGAGATCATGACCTGAACCAAAGGCAGAGGCTTAACCCACTGAGCCACCCAGGTGCCCCCCCCTTTATATCACTTTTTGAAAGTACACAAAAACCCAACAAATTATCGTATAGGCTGCTGGTCATGTATTTTATTACATAACAGCATGGAAATGTAAAAACAGCCATTCCTTTTGACGCTCAAATTGTCCCACACTGGCAACCAGGGGCCCTACAAAGTGCTGACTTGACATCTGAATCCCTATTGATATGACCCTAGTAATCTTTAGCAACACCCTTTTTTTTCTGTTATGACAAGATACTCCAGGCTCACCATATATATATATATATATATATTTTTTTTTTTTTTTAAGATTTTATTTATTTATTTATTTATTTGAGAGATAGCATGAGTTGCAGGGAGGGGCAAAGGGAGAAGCAGATTCCCCATTGAGCAGGGAGCCAGAAGTGGGGCTCGATCCCAGACCTGGGATCATGATCTGACCTGAATGAAGATGCTTCCCTGACTGAGCCACCCAGGTGGCCCACCATGTATATTTCTTGTTCCAATCTTGGAATCAAGTATTTTTTAAGAAGCCCTAGTTCTTTTCAGAGGAGATTGGCACTGGTCTTTAGTCACATGTTGGCCACTTACCAACTATGGGACCTGTCTGTCTATCCTCAAAGTGATGCTGTGAATAGACATAATGATGCATGTACTCTGAAACCGCAGGGCCCTATTCCAGTGCTAAGTATATTTCTGAAATAGACTATACCTGCCAAAAGGGAAGGACCCACACAGAGACAATCACTTTATTATGTAACTTTCCAGATTTTGAACTAGCTCAACGTACAATTCTTTTCTTAAGACCAGATATTTAGATGGTCTCTAATTTTTTCATATCTTGCCAAATTCATAAACTAATTTTAACAGAATTGATACCTTTACAATATTTATTACTGCTTTATGGTCATCTTTGAACATCTGTCCAATTATTTTAGTAAGTCAAAATCTTGGTGAAATTGCTATACCAAAAGACATGTACCTTTTTTATTTTGTTGATACATTTGCTGAACTGATCTCCAAAAAGATTTAACCAGCAGAGTGCTCATTTCTTATTCACAGACTAACACTAGATTTTGTTACTCATTTTCACATTGGTCATTTAAGAATGGAGGGGAAAGAAGGTTGCTTTGACCCATTGTAAAGGTAATAAATAATTGGACTGTCAGTTTATAGAGAGATTCCAGGTTGCAAGTTCAAGCCCCACATTGGGTGTAGAGATTACTTGAAAGAAAACGTTTAGGGATACCTCAATTTCTCAGTCAGTTAAGCACATATGACTCAGCTCAGCTCAGGTCTTGATTTCAGGGTCACGAATTCAAGCCCCGAAAAAAAAAATTTTTTTTAATTGCTTAAAAAAAAAAAAAGATGAGGGGCGCCTGGGTAACTCACTCAGTTAAGCATCTGCCTACGGCTCTGGTCATGATCTCAGGGTTCTGGGATCAAGCCCTGCATCGTGCTCCCTGCTCAGCTCAGCAGAGAATCTGCTTCTCCTTCTCCCTCTTCCCTTATTCCCTGCTTGTGCACACTCTCTCTCTCTCTTTCTCTCTCTCTTGCTTGCTCTCTCTCTCTCAAATAAATAAAATCTTAAAAGAAAAGAAACATTTTTTTTAAAAAAGATGAGATCCAAATTTTCAATACCTGTAAAACCACTTGCCTGTTTGTTTGTTTTTTTAAGATTTTATTTATTTATTTGACAGACAGAGATCACAAGTAGGCAGAGAAGCAGGCAGAGAGAAGGAGGAAGCAGGCTCCCTGCCAAGCAGAGCCCAATGCGGGGCTCGATCCTAGGACCCTGAGATCATGACCCTAGCCAAAGGCGGAGGCTTCAACCCACTGAGCCACCCAGGAGCCCCCCACTGTTTTGACCAATGTTAATAATGGCCCATTTAATGCATAAGTGCAATTAAATGCCTTTATTAAGTATGTACCATATTTTCAGCATTTTTTTTTAAGATTTTATTCATTCACTTGACAGAGAGAGACACAGTAAGAGAGGGAACACAAATCAGGAGAGTTAGAGAGGGAGAAGCAGGCTCCCTGATAAACAGGGAACCTGATGCAGGGCTCGATCCCCAGACTCTGGGATCATGACCTGAGCCAAAGACAGATGCTCAGTGTCTGAGCTACCCAGCCACTCTTATTTTCATCTATTTAATATGTCATACATAAGTTATTGGTAAACTTGAATTTCCCCAGCTAATGTTTCTGATTACTAAATATAAATGCCAGAACTCAGGAAATAAAATGAAACATTTAAACTGATGACATCACTTTAATGATATTTTCATAATAGAGGTTGTTTCACAAGCTAATTCTTGAATTTTCAAAAAGTTTGTCTGTAAAGATGAGTATAACTAAACACCTGATTCTCAGGTATCTAATGACAAAATGCCCATAAATAAAATTTTTATATTTTCTTTAATTCCATACGCTAGATAGGTCTATATAGCAATATTTACACTTATAAAAATAAACCACTCAATAGTGAGCCTGACAATTCACAGACCTGTACCCCTGGGGCAAATAATACATTTTATGTTAATGAAAAAATTAAATAAAAAAAAGAAATACAGCAACAGAATATTAAAAAATAAAATAAACCACTCAAAATTATAGCACCACTTCATACCCCTTAGGATGGCTATTATCCAGAAAACAGAAAAGAGTGAGTGTTGGTGAGGATACAGAGAATTTGGAAACATTGTACACTGCTGGTGGGAATGTAAAATGATGCAACTACTGTGAAGACAGTATGATGTTCCCCCCCAAAATTAAAGCGAGAACTACCATATGATACAGTAATTCTAATTCTAGGTGTATACCCCAAAGAACGGAAATTAGGGACGCAAGCATATACTTCTGCACCCATATCCAGAGCAGCATTATGCACAATGGCCAAAAGATGGGAATAACCCAAAACCCAAGCAATGGGAGAATGGATAAATGAAAAGCAGATACACATACAATGCAATATTCCTCAGCCTTAAAATGAAATAAAATTCAAATATATGTTCCTATGGATAAACGTTGAAATCATGTTAAGTGAAACAGGCCAGACACAAAAGGACAAATTTTGTAATAATCCCCCTTATACGAGGTACCCAGAATAATCAAATTCATAGAGACAGAAAGCAGAATAGTGGTTGCCAAGGGTAAGAGAGAGGGTGGAATAGGGAGTTACTGTTTAATCAACGTGCTGTTTCAGTTTGTGATCAGGAAGAAGTTCTCTAACTGGATGGTGATTGTACTTAATGAACTTAATGAATGTGACTGTACTTAATGCCAATAAACTGTACACTTAAAAATGGTTAAAATGGTAAATTTTCTGTTATGCATATTTTATCATAATAAAGAAGAAAAATAGAAATATATGCTTTAAAGGGAAAAAAGGCTTTGTTGAAAGTGTAAAATTCTGTTTTCAGAGTAAAATGCTTTAAATTTTAATGTTCTGAGAATTCTTTTTATTTATTTATTTTTCTATTTATTTGTCAGAGAGAGAAAGAGAGCACAATCAGGAGGAGCAGTGGACAGAAGGAGAAGAGATAGGTAGAAGGAGAAGCAGGTTCCCTGCTGAGCAAGGAGCCCAATATGGGACTCGATCCCAGGACCCCAGATCATGATCCAAGCCAAAGGCAGACACCCAATCAACTGAGCCACTCAGGCCTCCCTGCTCTGAGAATTCTTAAGCAAAACCAGGTGTTCTGTCCAACCCCTCCCCATCCAAAGGAAACAATACACCCATGAAAAAAGGGATATTGTTTATACTTCAATTTCATTATACTATAAACACAACTTTGGGTAAGATGTAAGAAAAACAAACATCAAGCCAAAAGAACTACTAATCTCACTAGTAAATCAAAGGATTATATTTATCACAAAATTTAATTCTATTATTATGAAAGCAAAATAATTCAAAATAGGTTTTATCATTAGTAAGTTTAGGTTTTGGGTTTTGTGGGCTTTTTTGTTTTTCAAGATTTTATTTATTAGAGAGAGAGCAAAGCATATGCAGGGGGAGCAGCAGACAGAGGGAGAGAGAGAGGCAGGCTCCCTGCTGAGCAAGGAAGCCCAATATGAGACTCAATCCTAGGATCCCGGGATCATGACCTGAGCCAAAGGCAGATGCTTAACCCACTGAGCCACCCAGATGCCCCTTGGTTTTTGTTTTTTCTTTTTTAAGACTGATGTATTTATTTGATGGGGGAGGGAGTTAAGGTAGAAGTAGAGAGAAAATCTCCAGTAGATCCCCTGCTGAGCATGGAGCCCGACACAGGGCTGATCCCAGGATCCTGAGATCATGACTGAGCAAAAACCAAGAGTTTTGATGCTTAACCGACTGAGCCACCCAGGCACCCAAGTTTAGGTTTCTAATCTATAAATATTAAACAACATTATTTTTAACCTAAGGACTGAAATGTTATTTTAGTTGCATTGCGCCCTTTTTAAAAATTGCAATTATTTGACAAACGATGTAACAGGTTTTAAAATATATGTATGGTTCTTACCGACTGACAAGGCTTGACAGCACAGTCTCTTCGCCCACACTGGTTGATATCATTCCAGAAAGGACATGGCCTCTTCAGGTTTACCTATAGGATAACAGAAAAGGTTATAAAAATAAGAACCGTGAGGGGCGCCTGGGTGGCTCAGTGGGTTAAAGCCTCTGCCTTCCGCTCAGGTCATGATCCCAGGGTCCTGGGATCGAGCCCCACATCGGGCTCTCTGCTCAGCAGGGAGCCTGCTTTCCTGGGGCGCCTGGGTGGCTCAGTGGATTAAGCCGCTGCCTTCGGCTCAGGTCATGATCTCAGGGTCCTGGGATCGAGCCCCGCATCGGGCTCTTTGCTCAGCGGGAGCCTGCTTCTCTCTCTCTCTCTCTGCCTGACTCTCCGCCTACTTGTGATCTCTCTCTCTGTCAAATAAATAAATAAATAAAATCTTTAAAAAAAAAAAAAAATAAGAACCGTGATATTATTATTGACAAGCATTGAATTAAGATGCTAGAACCTGGTCACGCTATTAGCTTCAGTTTTTCTTTTTCTTCTAGGTCCCCGTTGCCAAGTTCCAGCGATTATATCAATGTGTAACTTGGGTAAGCAAATTGGTAGATTTGATTAGAAAGATAGACCACTACTACACAAACCCTGAACAGACGGTGACTAGGAGCCAAAGTAGCTCATACCATCACCACTCAAATGGTACTGTTTTTTAAGCAAGTACCAGGCCTTTGTGAACTCAGATGAGGACTACATACTCCAATGATCAGATTTTCTAAACTCTTTCTGTAGATATCTCAAGTGACTAGTTAAAATAATACAGGTCAGAATAAAGTCATGCTTCTCAAAAAAAAATCTAATGATTTTAATTAAGTGGAGTCAATACAGTATTTTAGAAAAGTACGAATTAGCAATTTTGGTAACAGTGTAATAGTTTCTGTTCTGACTTCAATTTAACCAACAAGTTTCTAACTCCAGAGTGCAAAACTGAGTTGTTGAAATTAAAAGTATCCAATGGATGGTTTCAGAACCACATTGTTCACTCTTGTGAACTGAATTTTAAATAATGGCCACAATTTTGAAGTTCAGAAATTCCTAAGAAAATACAGCTATATATTTAAACTCTAAGTATTCTTGTACAAAAAAAATAAAAATAAAAATACCTTGTAATATCTAAAGTAGTCACTTTCAAGAAGTTTTTGTAGTCTCGGGAAAAGCCTGTAGTTATTAAATTTATCGATGGTTTCAACATCACAGGTACAATCATCCAAGTAACCACTAACCTGTTACAAAGAAAATGAAATAATACATAAAAATACTTTAAGTATAACAGGGTTCTTTTTCCTCACAGGCTGTGATTCAGACAACTCTTATCATCCCTCCTCCTCCTAATTGTCAGAGATGGGGTATGACAGTAATTTAATGATGCTATTGCTCTTACAAAACAATAATGCAGATTTTTACCTGAGTGATGACATTTGGGTGATGACAGATAACACATCAGAGGATGACAGCAATATCTGAGAGCTAAGATTTTATACCAATTTACCTAGTCTCATTTGTTTTGGACTTGTTTTGGACTGATTTGGGTACTAGAAATCTCATCTACATATTTTGTTACTGCAATAACTACTTTCATTTCATATGCAAATTTGTCCTTGTTTCCTGCTAAAAATTCTCTGAGTATATAATCTTCAGTTCCTAATTTGGGGTAGTAACAAAACAAAAGTGCTTCTAACCTAGATGATTTGACTTTTCACACCTCTTTCTTTCAAGCATTAAAAGCAAAACTTCTAAGGACATAAAATAGCTACTGTTTTCCCCCTTAGATATAAATTATTACATAAAGAAATAACAGGTAGTAAGACTGCAAAGGTCAAAGTGGCACATGCCAAGTAGAGACATTAGGTCACAAAAAGAAACAAGCACAAACACACACACACACACACACACACACACACACGAACAAGAGAAAGGGTCTGAAACTTATTTTTCCCCCTAATTCAGTTCTTTTAAATGTGTCCACTTTTTCTTTATTAAAGATTTTATTTGAGACGCCTGGGTGGCTCAGTTGGTTAAGCGATTGCCTTCGGCTTGGGTCATGATCCCAGCGTCCTGGGATCGAGTCCCCCGTCGGGCTCCTTGCTTAGCGGGGAGCCTGCTTCTCCTTCTGCCTCTGCCTGCCTCTCTGTCTGCCTGTGCTCACTCTCTCTGACAAATAAATAAATAAAATCTTTACCCAAAAAAAAAAAAAAAAAGATTTTATTTATTTATTTGTTTGTTTGTTTATTTATTTATTTATTTTAGAGAGAGAACACAGAGGGAGAGGGAAAAGCAGACTCCCCACTGAGCAGAGAGCCCAATGTGGGACTCCATCCCAGTACCCTAAGATCATGACCTGAGCTGAAGGCAGACACTTAAACAATAGAGCCACCGAGGTGCCCCTTAAGTAATTCATTTTTAAGGTAAAAATCTATCTTTGAAATTCAAGTTCAAGCTACCCTCAGGGTCCCACTCAATCCCTACTGGCTTATCTGCCCCTCCTATGTGTATCCAGGACACTTCACATACTCACTATATACAAATTACCTCGCTATATTGGACTTACATATTTCACTTCCTCCCCATAGAGTTTAAACTCCTTGAAAGCAAAATCATGTTTTGTATTCCCAGTCCTTAGCACTGTACTTCTAGAAAGCATACAGAGGATGCTCAATATTTATCTGTGGAGTGGATGTATGAATGAATGTTTTGGTGAATATTGTCCACTCTCACTCTCATTCACTGAACACCGGCCCCACAATCTAATTAGGACTATGTACTATCATGTCACCTACGGTAGGTAGCTCAGTGCTACCTATGGTATTCAGTGCTCCAGACCACATAAGCCTGAGTGGCAGGAATGCACTCAGAACAAGGAAGGCAAGCGCAGGGGCACCTGGGTGGCTCAGTGGGTTAAAGCCTCTGCTTTCAGCTCGGGTCCTGATCCCAGGGTTCTGGGATTGAGCCCTGCATCGGGCTCTCTGCTCAGCAGGGAGCCTGCTTCCCTTCCTCTCTCCCTACCTGCCTCTCTGCCTACCTGTGATCTCTGTCTGTCAAATAAATTAAAAAAAAAAAAAAAAAAAAAAAAAAGGAAGGCAAGCGCAGAGGTAAATAACCTACTGCAAGCAACATCTTATCAATCTATACCTTAACCACAAAGGAAGCTAGAAGAAGCCCCAAACCATAAAGGAATGCAAGATGCATTCAGAGCAGAAATGGCTTATAGCCCGGAGACCTCAAAGAGGGAAGACAGGACAATGGTAGATTTAAAAATTCTCTGGCCTTTACCTTAGAAATTGAGTAGGAGGCATTTCCAACTACTACAAAAGGTAGCAGGGCAGCTAAGGAGGTAGAGCAAGGGTGGGGAAGTTTCCATAGATGGAGAGGCCCCAGCAAAAGAGAGACAGGAAGATACTCAGAAATTCAAGCCATGTGACTGTTCAGAGAAGCCTCCCAACAGGCAAAACCCAATCCCTTCAAAGAAGTCCAGCAGGTGTGATGCCAGGCCCAGTTCTACAAACTAGAGAACCAGGCATGTTACCAGAATAGAGTATCTGGGAAAGACAAAGGAAGAAATCCAGTGAACAGAATCTTGGAAACAAAGCAATGTCCTAGTACCTAAACTAAGACCCGAAGTTGGGTGCTGACTTGAAACAAGGATGACCTGACATTGATGCAGCTCTGGGATGTGCAAAGGCTACTTAAATAATGGCCACACTATCTCCTAAACTCCAAGGGAATTCTGACCTGACCCTACCATAGGAACCTGAATGTGTTTAATGCCCCCTCCCCAGCTCCCTGCCACACACACAGAAAAAGTGACTGATGCATGCTAAAATGTGAGATTTGCTGCTCTAGGCCTCAGGTGGCAATCAGCTTTGAGTAGGGAACCAGATTAACAGGTCACAAGTAGAAAGCCCTTGCTGAGGTATGGCAGATATAAGGACTAGGGTAGACCTGACATAACATCACCCAGTTTAAAGTCCTAGCCTCTAAAGAGCTGAAAAGCGTTTGAGGGCCTTTGACGGCAACCTCCCAAGCACACAGCAATGCCCTCCTACACACTCTGAAGGAGGCAGTGTGTGACAATGGATAGCACGAAGGCCAAGGGGTCAGGCCTTCTTGGGGTTGAATCCCATCTCTGTTACTTATTAGTTACTGATCTTACCCAAGTTTTTTTTTTTTTAACCTCTCTAAGCCTCAGTTTGCTCTCTCAACACAAAATGGCAATACTAATAGTTCCCTTGTGTAAGAGTTAATATCAAGATGAAATTACAAAATAAATGGCCAGTAAGTGTTAGTATTATCACCCTACTGCTGCCTAAATCCTTCTAGGGAAAGGGATGTTACTATTCCCCAAAGCAACCCACAATTTTTTTTTTTTTGAAAGAGAGAGAGAGAGAACACGCATGCATTCTAACCCATGAGTCCAGGGTGGTGGGCTGGCAGGGGGCAGAGGGGTGGCACAAAGGGAGAGAGAATCTTAAGCAGGCTCTAAGCCTGGTGCAGAGCCTGATGTGGGGCTTGATCCTACGACCCTGAGATCATGACAAAAGCTGAAATCAAGAGTCAGACACCTAACCAACTAAGCGACCCAGGCACCCCTACATTTTTTTTTAATAAGAAAAAAAAAAAAGGGCCCAGTTTGCAGCTAAAATTTTCCCAAAATTTTACATCTGTAGCCCCAATGGAACATAGAACTGGATAGTCAACAGTTGGAGGTAGTCTCAAACAGTTTCTCCACAGACTGACTGGTTTGGACCAAATACCAAATACAAAATGCAAGCGAAAAGAAAATAACACGGGCCTGCTTGTTCTCTATTTTCTTTGTTCACTATTTAATTTACAATGAAAGGAAAAACAAAAAACACTTTCTAAATAGTCTCCTTATGAGCAAACAACTTCTAGTCCTACCACAGACTATCATTTTTTTCCAAAGCACTGTGAAAATATATTCTTCATACTTGTATGAAATATGAAATACCTTTCAAAAGTGTTCAAAGTGGGGACACCTGGGTGGCTCAGTTGGTTAAGCACCCAACTCTTGATTTCAGTTCAGGTCATGATCTCAGGGTCCTGAGATCAAGCTCCACATCAGGCTCTGCACTCAGCTGGGAGTCTGCTTGAAGATTCTCACTCTCCCTCTCTCTCTGCCCCTCCCCTGCCTGCACATTTGCAAGTTCTCTCTCTCTGTCAAATAAATCGTTTTTTTTTTTTAAGTGTTCAAAGTGTTCTTTTTTTTTTTTTTTGCAGAAACTTTTAGTTGTATTTAATTTTATAGTGGTTTGTGACCATCAAAAAGAACATGAAAACTATTTATTGGAACAGTTGACTGAGACACCTCTGTTAATGAAAGCACGGAAACACCAAACATTCTATACTCAGTAGTTGGCACCATTCTAAGAACATGGAAAGCTACAAGCTATTTCTGCCTTGAAGCCTTAGTCTTTAGAACTTTAAATTGTTGTTGTGACCCAAAGTGTAGCAACCAATGTGAAACGTGCTTTCCTACACATTCTTTGTTCAAAGAGTAAGTACTCACAGTCAGTGGACATCTCTGCAGGATAACCTGTTTCAAAGAGTCCTCTGACTAAGTTTTAATCCCAGGAATATTTCCACCTACCAGGCAACATATTATGGAGTATCTCTTCCATGGCCCAGCCACTCTAACAAATAAAAACTGTTTTTTAAATTGACCTGAACAGGGCGGGTGGCTCAGAGCCTGGGTGGCTCTGTTGGTTAAATGCCTGATTCTTGATTTCAGCTCAGGTCATTATCTCACAGGCTTGGGATTGAGCCTTAAGTTAGGCTCTGCGCTTAGTGAGGAATCTGCTTGAGATTCTCTCTCTCCCTCTTCTTCCCCTCCTGCCCTTTCCCCTCCTTCTCACTTGTGCTCGCTCTCGCTCTCTCTCTCAAATAAATAAATAAAATATTAAATAAATAAAAGAGATCTAAACAAGCCACTGGACAGGTAAATCTGCCAAAATACATGTATGAAGAGTGCATCTACAATGCACTCCAAACAAAAATGATTGATTTTAAAATAGACATTTTGAATTATCTGACCTACTTTCCTTTCATTAGCCTGATATTTACTGCACTGAAGTAAGTGGATCTGAGTGTTATCAGCACTAGCCATATTAAGATTAATAAAACATTCTGACTACATGGGAGTTTACAGACTTGTTTCTAATGAATTTAAATGAAAAACCTGTCCATACTGCCTGCATATCTAGGCTTCAATATTTCTCCTGGGGTTATTTCTATAAAATGCATCCTGGGATTCCAAGAACTGGAACTAAAGTTCTGTTACATTCCTTCTCTCTAATGGTACATAATGGGGAAAAGGAAATTTGAAACCCTGTCAAAAGCAAAACAAAAAACAGAAAAGAAAACAAGAAAGTCTGAAGAGTCTCCATTTACTTCAAGCCCATACTATTACAACAAAAAAATACAATTATTTTTGTGGTTGAAAGAAAGGGAAGGTCATGATCATAGGGTTCTTTATACAAACCACACTGACCTACACACCAAGTGTACATTTTTAAAAATTTTTAAGTAGAATGATTTAAAAAATGGGGCACTATATTTAAGGAAGACTTGTAAGTCCCAGGCAATTTATCACTTATTTGCAGCAACTAACACTGAAGCATCGTTACCGAAATAATTGACAACATACAGTGGAAATGGTTTTACTAAGACCTGATGTCAACAGACATATGCAGTAATTGACTAACTTTAAAGATTGATTTGGAGCCATCAACCCATCTGAAAGATCAATTCCAGAAAAACATGCAAATGGCTCGCTAAGCAGAGTAACTGAAAGAATCTACTCCTGCTAGCACAGTGCTCACATCCTGTTTTGTAACTTCCCTAATATTCGCTGAGTACCAACTATGTACCAGGCTCAGTACCCTGGAGTATCAAGAAATAAACTAAATTTTAAAATTTTTTGTTTAGGGGCACCTGGGTGGTTCAGTGGGTTAAAGCCTCTGCCTTTGGCTCAGATCATGAACCCAGGGTCATGGGATTGAGCCCCGCATCGCATCAGGTTCTCTGCTTAGCAGGGAGCCTGCTTCCCTTCCTCTCTCTATGTGCCTCTCTGCCTACCTGTGATCTCTGTCTACCAAATAAATAAATAAAATCTTTTAAAAAAATAAAATTTTGGGGGCGCCTGGGTGGCTCAGTGGATTAAGCTGCTGGCTTCGGCTCAGGTCATGATCTCAGTGTCCTGGGACCTCTGCTCAGCGGGGAGCCTGCTTCCCGCTCTGTTTCTGCCTGCCTCTCTGCCTACTTGTGATCTCTCTCTCTGTCAAATAAAATAAATAAAATCTTTTAAAAAAATAAAATAAAAATTTTAGTTTATTTCTTGATTTCTCAAAACTTATTCACAACTGGCCTCAATAAAATGCTTACTGAATTTAATCTGTTTATTTGTAGAGCTTTGTACATTTTACTTCAATCACTTTGTAAGGCCAAATAACTACATGCTACTTTGGCTCCATTTAAAGTGGTATTCTGTTAACTGAACCCCTATTACCAAGCACCCATGTGATGAGGGGTGATGATGTGGTAATTCAAGGCACAAGCCGATAAGAGAGAGATTGGCAGTAGGAAGGGAGAGGACTATTAACAAAGCAGACTCCACAGAACTTTGCTGCTAATTTGGTATTGCAAAGAGAGTAAGAGATTTTAACTTTTTGTTCTAAACGTTAAGTCAAAAGTTAGTCTTTAATTTAGTGTCTAGCATTATTTACTAACTTTTTAAAAAGATTTTCTTTTTTAAGTAATCTCTGCACCCAACATAGGGTTCGAACTTACATCCCCAAGATCAAGAGTATCATCCCCTACTGCCTGAGCCAACCAGGTGTTCCTACTAACTTGCTTTTTTAAGATGTTTAAGATCTGGGCATCCCGGGGTCCTGGGGTGGACCCCCAAATTGCAGGGAGCCTGCTTCTCCCTTTCCCTCTGGCACTCCCCCTCCTTGTGCTCTTACTCTGCCCAAAAAATAAATAAAATCTTTAAAATAAAGTGCTTAGGATCTCTGCCTCTGCCTCTACGCAAGCTCTAAAGGACTTTATTCATTAAATTCTAAGTTCTTAAGGGCAAGGATCACACCGTAGTTATTTCTGTATTCCAAACACTCAGGTCATTGTACACAGTGTTTATAAATGTTTATTGAATGAATAATTTCCACCATTCATCTCCTCTAATCTTTTCTTCCACCATTTTTTTATGTGTGTCTCTCTCGTTTCTGTACATGTCTATATCTATATGCTTGTCTCCAATTTTCTCTTCATGTCTATTCTTCATTTGTCCCTTCTCCTCCTTACCCTCATCTCTTCTGTTACTGACCATAACAGAACTAAAATGTATTTTTGTTTCAATCTATTGAATCAAAACTGATGGTATCTGTTCTTAAACTGATTAAATAGACCATTTTATATTTTTCTTAAAAGTGTTTTTTAGGGGACCTGGGTGGCTCAGTTGGTTAAGCAACTTCCTTTGTCTCAGGTCATGATCCTGGAGTCCTGGGATCAAGTCCCACATCGGGCTCCCAACTCCACGGAGAGTCTGCTTCTCCCTCTGACTTTCTCCCTTCTCATGCTCTCAAATAAATAAAATCTTAAAAAAAAAAAAAAAAGAAACTTTTTTACCATGTGACCCTCAATTTATTATTTGGTAAAAGTTGATTCTGAAAAGATAAACAGCCACTCTTGTTCTAAAACAAAAAGAAAGGGATCTAATGGATGTCTGTGTTGGGGGAATATTCATATCTTGAAAATATTGTAAGGGTGGGGGAGCTTAAATACTAATTAGAAGAAAAAATATTAAAAAATTAAAAATTCCCCAATTTTAATCAGATATCTAAAAAGGTTATGGGGGGGGTAGTGAAAGTTGAAAAGCATGTACTATTATTTCATTATCTAAATGAACATGTACTATTATTTCAAATATATCTAAATTATAGATTATTATCTAAATCAACATGTACTATTATTTCATTATCTAAAAATCTAAAATGTAGTTGAAAATGTTATATTGCACATCTTGTTTCAACACTAACTTATTTTATTTTATTTTTTAAAGACTTTATTTATTTATTTGAGAAAGAGAGAGTAAGAGAGATCATGAGAATGGAGGTCAGAGGGAGAAGCAGACTCCCCATGGAGCTGGGAGCCCGATGTGGGACTCGATCCCAGAACTTCGGGATCATGACCTGAGCCAAAAGAAGTTGCTTAACCAACTGAGCCACTCAGGTCCCCTAAAAAGCACTTTTAAGAAAAATTCCGGGATCATGACTTGAGCCAAGGGCAGTCGTTTAACCAACTGCGCCACCCAGGTGCCCCAACACTAACTTATTTTAAAATATTTTACCTTAATATTACTTATTTGTAAAAGTTGACACTTTGTGTTATGTTGTATTTGTAATATGAAGAAAAATTACCCTTCTTCCTTTTAAGTACTTGATTGTGTGTAGTTTGCAACCCCTGAAAGTAAAGGAGCTTTTCAGTCTTAGTAGTAAAGGAGCAATTTCCTTTTAACTTGTCCTACTCATGCTGGGATAACACCTCAACTCCCAAATCACTCCACAAATTGACAAAATGCAAGAATATAAAGCAGTGAAAAAGACAGTTCTTCTCCCCATAATACTGATTTATTTATTTTTTCCTTCCATAAGATTTAAGGTTGTTTCTTTACTCTGTGAAATAGTAGCATTGCACTTACACACATAAAATGTCATTTCTGATAATAGTACAATCCACTTAAAAGGAAAAATGTGGATGCCTACCCTCGATTTTCTATAAAATGTAATTTTTATCAACATATGCCAACCAAAACGTGAATTTAAGAGTAATGATATTAAAACACAGAATACTGTAGATCCAAAAAACCTCTAAATTTCTTTGAAAATTTTTCTCAAGGAACCCACATCTCTTACTAAAAAGGGAAAATGATCATAATAAGCATGTAATTAAACTTGTGCACTGAGGAGTAAGGCTCATTCTCCCAGTTCAGACCAGCCAAATGGGCGTCACGTTAAGAAAATCTCATCACATTTAGGAAAAAGAAAGGACACACAGTGCGAGGGGCCACAGGGCAAGCCGCAGCCCCAAAGACACAAGGCAGTGAGGCTTAGACACAGAAAAGCCACACCAAGTCCTTCTCCCGCCTGACAACGCGATCTGAGAGTAGCCACCCTACAAAAGCGTGTCCTGCCCAGGAAGCAGAGCGAAGGCACCCAACATAGGCACAACGTACACAGTTCCAGGTCAAGTTAGAAGTTAGGAAGACCCAGGTTTCAGCTAAAATAACAAATAGTGAGTATGCGTGCACAGTGTCCACGCCCTTCCCGGGAAGGGAAGACCAACAAAGATGCGTAAACCAACTCGGTAAAAACACAACAGCGTGCACCCACACCTCTCACCCAACACCGGATCCGAAGGGCGGCTGCGTTGGGACACCGGTCCACACCAAGCCAGGCGAGCTGCAGAGGACTCAGCCCCGCAAGAGGGGACTCGTCCGGAAGGGTGGAAACTCAAGGGGTCCTCCTAGCCCCTCACCTGCCGGGCTGCCCGGGACGGAGCGCAGGGGAGAGGCGGGAAGCACGGGAGCGGCCGCACGGCCGCGCACAGCCCTCACCTGGCAGAAGCACCTCTGCGCCGCCGTCTCAGGGGCCTGCTGCCCACCGTGACCCGAGCCGAGCAGCCACATGGCCCCCAGGAGGCCGATCAGGAAAGCCCAGCGGCACCCCATAGCCGCTCTGGCCGATCGCCGCCCGGCGCCTCGCGGTCCCAGCACTGGGGCGCAGGCCGCGCGTCCGCAGATGAAGCCCGAGCGGGCCGGCCCCCGGTAGCGCCCCACCTCCGGGCCGCCTCCCAGGCCCGCCCTCGACTCTCCCGCCTCTCAGCGGCAGCCACCTCCCGGCAGAGCCTGCGGACGTGCCTAGGCGCCCGCAGCGGGCCGCCCAGGGCCTCGGGTCGGCTTCCTTCCACGCGCGTGAGGCTGACGCACAAACCAGCTTCCCGGTGCGGCCCCGCCCGGCTCGCAGCGCCCGGCCCGCAGCGCCCGGCCCCGGCCCCGGCCCCCCGACACCCGGCGCCTGGTGCCTCGCTTGCGGGCGGCCGCCCCAACCCCCGCGTTGGAGTCGGGGTCTTTCCCGCTGTGAGAGCAAGAGCGAGACCGAAGGGGTCTGGGTCTCCCCACAGGGCCCCGCCCTACCCCACCCCGCGCACTCCCGGCCAATCCTTCGGTATCTCAAAGCGTGGAAAGCAAACCGTATCAATTGCGCGTCCACAGTGTCCCTGGCAGTCTTAAAGCTGAAAGGGACATGAGTGGTCATGAAGACCAGGGCTGCAAAGGTAACTTACAGTTTCTAGTAGTTACATCGAAAGAGCAATAAGAAACAGGTGAAATTAATTTTAATAATTTATTTTATTTAGCCCAATATATGTGGAACATTTCAAAATTTACTCAATAGTAAATGATTCATTAAATATTTTACATGTTGTTTTTAAGTCTAATCTGGTGTGCATTTTATGCAAACTAGCCATATTTCATAGTCAAATGTAGCGAGAGAGTGGCTACAATTGTATCCGGCAGCACAGGTGGAAACTACCCTCGCATTTCATCTCCCAACTCGAGGGAGATGACGTGAGGAAAAGGCAACCGGTCCTTTGATTCCGAGCCATGGGTCTATTCTAAAAGCTTTTTTTTTTTTTTTTCCAGGAGAAATTTTCAAGATGAAACTGGAAAGCTTCCCAACATCTTCCACATTAACATTTCAAATATTTCAAATTATCTTTTTTTTTTTTTTTGGTATGCCATTTTTTAAAGAACTGTCATTTAATTAAGTAGCTTGGGATATGGTATGCCCCAATTAGGTATTACTTCTGTTTTCCAGCTGAGAAAAATAAGCATAGAAAGTTTATACACCTTATTCAAAGTCACATGATATGCTAGAGGTGAGACTCAAACTCAGATATTACTTCAATGCCCATAACCCATGCTCTCCCCATCACCTGCCAAGTGGACTGACACATCATAAAATGTCATCAGCCATGATGTCACATGATATGCTAGAGGTGAGACTCAAACTCAGATATTACTCAGATATTACTTCAGATATTACTTCAATGCCCATAACCTATGCTCTCTCCATCACTCGCCAAGTGGACTGTAAAATATAAATGTAAAATGCCATCAACCATCTGAGATCCTTGTCATCAACCATCTGAAATCCTGGTGGGCCTGAGAAGCTCAGATTCTATTATCTACAACATGCTACATTTACATGTTAATCCAATCTCCCTCTTTGCCTAGGAAGTTCTTTTTCATCATGCCTGTGTACTGATCCTACTTCTCTCTCCAAGGCCAGACTCAGCTCATTCCTTCTCTCTTCTACATGGTCTTTCTGGTTTCCGCTTCACCCATTTCCAGTCTCTAAATGAATTTCAAGCCAATAACTTACTCTATATCAGACTGAGCTTGATACTAGAGATAAAAAGACAAAAAGTCCCTGCATGTAGAGCGACACCCCACAAAACTTCGCATGTGATCCTTTATGACATTTCTACTTCATGTTCCTACCACTGAACTGTAACCTCTTTCAACTGTTTAAGTAGGAATTACGCCTCAAACATACCTGTGACTTGCAGTATCTTAACAAGTCTTCTCTTTGCCTGTGTTTGTAAAATGAGTATTTTTTCGTATACAGCATTAATACCTAAAGAATACACTACCAAAATTGAGAGATACGAAAATGGAGAAACTAAATGAATAAAGCCTAAAGTTGCAGAAGGAAGCAATCTGAATATGAATCAACTCTGGATTTCACCCTGATGCAATAAACCTGTAATTTGGGGGAGTTTGAAAGTATGAATGTTCCCAGGACAAAAGCTCCATTCCTCAGATTTGAATTCTTGCCCACAACAAATTTCTAGCAAACCTGTAATCAGAAACCATCACCATATAAGACAATTTAGTTTTTACTTCACTGCTTTATCAGCTTTATTGAAGTTTAATCAACTACTAAAACTGTAAGATATTTAAAGTGTGTGTCATGATGATCTGATACACAGATGCATTGTCAAAGGACCCCACCACCACCACCACTAAGTTCATTAACACACCTATCATCTCACCTATTTACCCTTTCTTCCTCTTCGGTGAGAACATTTAAATTCAACTCTCTTAGCAAATTTCAATTATACAAATAGTTACCAACTACAATCACTACAAGCTCTTAGATACTAAGAGCTTATTCATCTTATGTTTGAAGGTTTGTACCCTTTTACCAGTTTCTCCTATTCCTCCCCCAACCCCAGCCCCTGCCAACCACTCTTCTACCCTCTTTGTTTCTATAAGTTTGACTTTTTGTTTTAATTTCACTTATAAGTGATACCATGCAGTATTTGCCTTTCTCTGTCTGGCTTATTTCACTAGGCATGATGCTCTCAAGGCCTATCCATGTTGTAGCAAACAGCAGGACTTCCTTCTTTCTCATAACTGAATAGTAGTCCATTGTATATGTATACCATATCCCCTTTATCCCATCTATCCACTGAAGTACACTTAGGTTGTTTCCATACTTTGGCAATTGGGAATATGCTGCAATGAACATGGGAGTGCAGATATCTCTTTGAGACAATGGTTTCATATGCACCCAGAAGTGGGGTTGCTGGATCTTACTTTATTGTCTTGAGAATTATAATTTTTCCTTTCAGCTTTGTAAGGTATTTCAGAATGTGTAAAATACAGTTTTATAACACATGGCATAATACCACTGACATTTATTTCCCTGAGAATCCTTCAAGTCGGTCCTTTTTGTGGGAGTTTACTTTTCCCACCCTGCCTGTTCTGGCAATCATCTCACCTGTGTTAGGGCTTATGAAATACCTGATTAGTCATTCAGTAACTATTAAGGAGCACCCACAGGGCACACAGTTCAATCCTTGCTCTCCAAAAGTCCAGCCTCCCTTCTATTATACCTTAGCTAAACAACATTAAATTTTTTAGAGATGAACAAGGTCACAACCTTGTTATTCTAATACTAGTGATTATAACAATAACATAACTTAGATTTAGTGTACACAGCATTTCTTGATGGAATTCTGATTACCTGTGCAAACAACAGCTATTATTATTTTTTTTAATGACCAAAGCAGGAAATGGCTTGTGCCCAATTTCCCAAAATGAGACATGGAGATTTCTGTAGGAGGCTTCTCAGTACCTCAGCAACCATTTTAGGCAGAAGTAAATTTGGATGGGGCAGAGGACAGAAGAGAATTGGAATTGACAAGAGAAAATTCACAAAAGATATGGATGTAGGAAAACTGATGATAAAGTAGGGGCTCAACGACCAGTTGATGGATTAGAAAAAAATAAAAGAAACTTACCTAAATTCATTTAGAACACATTTCCAGATCAAATTTTCCAGTCAAGAAAGAAGAGTGGCTACAAACTCAGGGACTCTAGACATGGCACATTTGGACAGAGCTGGAAGACATTTCCAAAATGAGGAAAAAAAAAAAAGTAGATTAAGTGAAACCCCTCCCTGTTGAATGTTAAATGCCTCCCTGATCGCTGGCAGACCACCTGTAATACTCAGTTGCAAAACTGAAGACCTTATGCATACCTGCTTTCTAGTCACCACCTCATGCCTGATCCCTTCCTCTCCCATTCTACAAGGGAGTAGAGAATTATTCCAGGAATAAACAAAAGCATCAAAAACACCAGAACCGTTAGTGCCCCCCACTCATACACTCAGAATTCTTCTGCCTTTTATTTAATGACTCAGTTTATGATCAGAATACTCAGGTTAACAAGTTTGTTAAGGAAAACCTCCAACATGAAACAGACCAAAACAAACAAGAAAATAGAACTTTGAGGACACAAAGAGGGAAAAAAGGAAGACAAACAGCTATAATCAATATCATCAAACACATAAGAACAGGAATCTATAAAAAGGAAAAACTAGAGAACAAGAAAGAGATCTTGGAAACTAAACATATGATACCCAAAATAAAAAGTTTTGACTGAAATATTAGAGGAAACATTGAGGAAATCTCCTAGATAGTGATATAAAAAAACAAAGAGGTAGAAATAAATGAGAGGAAATGGAAAAAATAGAGGGTTAATTCAAGTAGAGAGTCTGACTAATAAGAGCACCAGGAAGGAGAATATGAAAATAGAGAGGAAATCATCTTAGAGGTTATTCAAGAAAATGGCCAAAACTGAAGGATAGCTACTTAAATTGATAGGGAACATTGAGTGCCCAGTCTACTGGATGAAAAATGTCCCTAACAGAGGTAAAATTTTCAGAAAGAAAACAAAATACCTGGTACTCTACAAAGAATTAAGAATCAGCAGGGTACTACAGAAGCACTGGAAGCCCTAGGATAATGGAGGAAGGCTCTCAAAATTCTGAGAATTCTTTAGCCAGCCAAGCTATTAATCAAGTCTGAGAATAGAATTAAGGTATTTTTATATATGAAGAATAATGTACATCTTTAAATCCTTTTTCAGACAATTTATGGGAGGATATGATCCAACAAAAGGAATAAACCGGAAATGAGGAGCCATGGGTATTCAGAAAGAAAAGATAGCACCAAGAGAGGAGTTAGAGAAGTTCTGAGAAGACAGGCATGCAACGTCCCTATGGCCCAGATTACAGATAGCAGAGAGGCCTAAGGAGGAGTATCACTAGGTGACCTGGAGGGATATCTGATGCAAATGACTTTATGGAAAATACTATTCAGGGGAACTTAACAATTTTATTGTAAAGTTGGGGGGAAGTCATTTAAAAAAACACACACACCAAAGAACATTTTAAAAACGAGTCAGCTTTTAATTCTAGGAAGTTCAAACATTTTTACAATAAAATGTACCTGTTGTAGGGTTGCCTGGGTGGTTCATTTGGTTAAGCGACTGCCTTCAGCACAGGTCACGATCCTGGGGTCCCAGGATTGAGCCCCGCCTTGGGCTTCCCGCTCAGCGGGAGGCCTGCTTCTTCCTCTCCCTCTGCTGCTTCCACTGCTTGTGCTCTCTTGCTTTCTCTCTGTTAAAAATAAATAAATACATACATACATAAATGAAATCTTAAAAAAAAAAAAAAGAATTGAGGAGCAGGACCCAGGAGCAGAAAAGGGTAGGGACTCCTCTTTTTCAATCTAAGTGTTGTGGTACTTTTAAAAAGAAGTCTTTACGTATTACTTTATTAAAGAAGAGTATTTCCTAGAAGCATAGGATTCTAACTTCTATCCCTATCTCAATATCTTACTGCTAAGCCATGAATACATTCAACTATATGCATTTTGGTCGACATTTGGGTAGATATTTGGGGTGACAAATTTCCAAAATCTTGAGCGTTGTGGATGATGCGGGAGCAAAAATAGTTGCTACTTGCCTATCTGGTAGTTTCCCAAATTCTCTCTAGAAAAATATCAGCTCCTGTCCTATTAGCTATCTATCACTGCGTAACAGATTACCATAAAACTTAATGGCTTAAAACAGTGAACACTGATCCTTTCACAGTTTTTGTGGACTAGCAATTCTGGAGCAGTTGAACTGGGTGTGTGACTCAGTCTCGCACTGTGTTGCAATCAAGACTAGGGCTTCAGTCATCTGAAGGCTTCCCTAGGGCTGGAGGCTCTCCTTCCAAGATGGCTCACTCAGACTGCTGCTGGCCGGAAGCCTTTCAGTCTCTGATAGAGAGGAGTGCAGTCTTATGGGTGCGTGTAAAAAGGACACAGGGGGCTCCTGGGTGTGGGTGGCTCAGGCAGTTAAGCGTCCAACTCTTGGTCTTCGGCTCAGGTCATGATCTCATGGGTCATAGGATCCAGCCCAGAGTTGGGCTCTGCACTCAGTGGGGAGTCTGCTTGAAAGTTCTCTAGCTCTGTCCCTTCTCCATCTGTCTATGCGGGCTCTCTTCAAATAAATAAATAAATCTTAAAAAAAGAAAAAGAAAATGAAAAAGGAACAGGGCTGTTCTGGAGCAGCCATGTGAAAGATAGGAGGGTCATCTGAAGTTGGACTTTTACCAGATGGGTGACAGAAAAATAACAAGGGTCAAGGGAGTTTAAAATATTGGTGTGTTATGTGGAAACAACACACCAGTATGTGCTCATAAATATTTATTAAAGTGAACCAAACCAAGCTGTCCTTTTTCTCTGCCTCATCCTCTCTACTTCTTAATGTCAGAGGTGATATATTTTGGTATCCTTGGACTAGTTTGGCCAGAATAGTTACAGCTGAGGAGAAGGGACTGTCCCTGCTCAGTCCATCTTCCTTGTTTATTAGCTACTACAATTTTCAATTATATTTAGAAAAACATATATTTTTTTAAGAAAAACAGAATATGATAGTCATGCAGTACCCATAAGATTTTTTTCTGAAGAAATTTGAAGACCTCTTTTATGTGACTTTTGGGAACTTAATTCACATAAATTTGCACTTTATCTGTATATGTAGAAATACCTATTTAAACTCAATTATCCAGGGCCACTGTATAAGATCAGATCAAATGGAATCTGTTTGGGGCCTTTGACTTAGTCTATTGGAACAACAATAAATTATACCCAGGAACAATGCTGGTAAGAGGTACAGCAATGGGGATCTGCTCTGCAAAAATCGAGGTTATTACTACCCTTAAAATAAATAATTTAAAATCAATATTTAAAATACTATTGAGTGCTTACTATGTGCCAGACATTGTGTTAATAGCTATAGGCACATATCATATTTAATACTATGATGTCCCTATCAGATAGGTACAATTATTATGCATTTTACAGAGATTTTGAGAGATTAAATAATTTGTCTGAAGCACAGAAATCTAAAAGTTCTGTCAGACTTCAAGTTCCTGACTCAATCTACCTGATCGCCTTTATCTTGTACCCCATATCTCTAGAACCCATCCTCTTCCAGTCTCATTGGCCTCCTTCTGTTCCTAGAAATGAGCCAAGCTCTTTTTCACCTCAACATCTTCGCACTTGCTCTTTCCTCTGTCTAGAAGGTTTTTCTTCACTTTGTTGCTTGGCTGGCTCCTTTGTCAGATGCCCTTCTAAATAGGTTCTCCTTACCTTACTCTATAACATCACCATGTTTTATCTCCATTACAGTATTACACTCTGAAATTATTTTTTAATCTCCCCACCAGATCATATCCTTAGTACCTCACTCACTGAATAAGTGAATAAAATAGCCTACTCCCGTTCCTGAAGGTCCTTGATAACACTATGTTATACCGATAGGCTGTGTTATCCCGATAGTTCACTGGAACTATTTAGAGAGACTGCGCATTGCCTACTTCACTGCCATGTCAGTTTATCACAAAGTCAGCCGTGGTTTCTCGGGACAGCGGTGATTTAACAATATCGAGACCTCTCTGGGGACGACAGGGACAACAGCCCTCTGCTCTACCAAGTATGACCTGCAGGGGACGGTGTAGGTGGAGGCCTCCTTCGGTGCACTACGGCGCCCTAGATGAAAGGAGACACAGAGGGGGAAGAGTGGAGTGCAGAGGCGGAGCCAACCGGAAGGGGCGGGGCCGTCCACGAATCCGCGCCCCTTGGGAGGCTTTCCTCCCTCGCCCCGCCCCTTCCCCCGCCCGGGCGGCCATGGCCATTCCCGGCATCCCCTATGAGCGACGGCTTCTCATCATGGCGGACCCTAGAGATAAGGCGCTTCAGGACTACCGTAAGAAGCTACTGGAGCACAAGGAGATCGACGGCCGTCTCAAGGAGTGTGAGTGCACCTTTTTTCCCACAGAGTCCTATGCCTGGACATGCTTCTGTCTCTAACAAAGCAGAGGCCCTTGGGCGAGCCCGGCAGCCGAGCCCCAGGGATAGGGAGGCCTCGGTCCAGGGACAAGGCGCTTTGTCATCCGGCCCTGAGCTTGGGAAACACCACCTCTTCGGGCGTAGAAATGGCCCAGTCTGGTCCAGGTGACAGAGAGAACATCCCCAGATCGGAGATGGAAGTGGAAGAGGACTGGAGGAGGAGTGAGGAAGAAGTGGGCCAGGGATGTTTGCCAGACTGGGGTGCAAAGAGGGCGGCATAGTGAGTGCCGGGACCCAGAGAGGAGAGGAGACTTGGGTCAAGGAAGCTCAAGCAAGAGATGAGACTCGAGGTGCTGGCTTGTTATTGCGGTGGAGAGCCAGAGCGGAGCTTGAGAGAGGAGTCCATCGGTGGATCATAATAACCTTCGTCGTCTTTCCTCCTATTTTGAGTTGTACTCCACCAGGCATACAAGTTTCTCTCACCTCCTGAACTAAAAGGGCGCTTACATTTTTTCGTAGTGCACCTTCACTGAACAACCTGAGTGGTTTGATTTAATGGAGAAAGAACCACCTAATTCTGTAGATCACTGCTCTTGTTGACCTTATTTAGGGTGGAAAGCCATAGAGTAATAATACATGCGGGTAGCTGAAGAGGTGAGGAAGGGTCTCTTTTTTATCATTCGGATTTGTAGTCTCAAAGAGTGTCAATATCTGTTATTAATGTGCTTGAACAAGTATTGCCAATCAAGAAAATAAAAATTAGGTGCTTTTCCTGTAACATTTCACTTTTAAGCATGTCCCCTACAAGCGGATTATTTCTTCTTTGTGGTTTCATACAGTGGATATAAAATATATGTAAAGTAAAAGAGACCGAAATAAACTTAAGTAAAGTGATGCTTAGTGACTTAAACTCACTAAGATTATTGTTTAATTAAAAATGTTCAAATTATATTATTTCAGTAAGGGAACAATTAAAAGAACTTACCAAGCAGTATGAAAAATCTGAAAATGATCTGAAGGCCTTACAAAGTGTTGGGCAGGTAGGTAATGGAGTTTGGGGTATAGGGAGTGTTGGCAATTTGGTTTTTAGTTATTGGCAAAAAATAATGCTTTTTTTTTTTTTTTTCATTTCCCAGATTGTGGGTGAAGTACTTAAGCAACTAACTGAGGAAAAATGTAAGTGGATGGACTGTTAACTAGTAAAGGAAAAAAAGAGTGGATTCCCCTTCCTCCCACCATGAACTTTTGAAATGCTTATTAGTTTAATGATAATAATGAAGGTAGATGATATTCTTGGATAGACTGAGTTTTCTTTCACTTACTATCTTCTTGGAGGACAGAAATAAACCATCAATGTGGATATATATATATTTATTTTTCACTTTCTATGTTTCAATTTGTTCTTTCATTTTCTTCCTCTAGTCATTGTTAAAGCTACAAATGGACCAAGATATGTTGTGGGTTGTCGTCGACAGGTAACACTCTATCTCTGTACAATGCTTTATAATTGGTAAAAGTGCTTTCATATATGTTATTTCATTCTTGAGGTAAGCAGGTCAAGCATTATACTCATAACTCCTAAAGGTGATTTGTTCAGGTATAACACAAAACTTGAACTCAAACCATGGGCATTGACCTGGTATTCTCTATTTTCTGTACTTTTATCACATTGCTTTAGTAAGCTCTACATATTTAGAAATCTAAGATTTTAGAACTGGAAAATATCTCAGATCATTTTATTTTATTGTCTTTTTTGAAGAGACTTAGACCTTATCAATTACTTATGTTTTATATTTAAACATTCAGAAATGTTACTCAAAGACTTTTCTGTACCTGAGTTGATTTTGTATGAGTTCATTTAGATGAGGATAGGCAAATTGAAATAACTGTAGATTTCATTTTGCTGTCATAAAAAATGTCAACAAATGGCTTTAAGTAATTTTAGGAGGCTCAAAGTCAGTTCATGTACTAGCCTATTCTTCGGGAAGTATCCTTAGAACTTTCTTATAGATTCATTGGAAGAACTTTTTCTGAGTGTTTGTCATATCCTGGGTTCATGTTTGAAAACATTGATACAACATGGCCTTGGAGTGGAATTTAACCCAGGGACTAAATCTTATCCTAGTATTTTGCCTAGCATATAAGTGGGAAGACATTTTCTAAATCAAAATATTAAATGTCTAGCCTGACAAAGGAGTTCTGTGTCCTTTACAGGGCCTTCTGGATTCCAAAAGTTGGTATTTCTAAGGTACTTCATAATTGTATGAGAGCAAGAGAGTATTTGAAAAATGGAAAAGATAAGAAAAGCTAGGGTATATATTTTCTATACATGAAAATGTTGAAATAGCTTTACATTGATTTTTGTGTAGCTCTTTTCAAGTACTTCACATATTAGCAATTTTTTAAAGTTTAATCCATTATATTAAAGCTAGTATTTTTGCTTATCTCCACTTCATTTTCATTGGCACTAAATCCTAAATTTACAAAATCCTGTAAAAACTAGTAATTTGTATGATTCTGAAATTGTATTGGCAAGTAGTTTTTTAAACTCTCAAAAATAACTTAATTTTAGAAAAGTAACATCTTGAATATGAGGTGAATCTATTGGTTAGATTCTTACTCTATCCAAGTAAGTTACCCTGCCTAAATTTGCCAGTAAGTTGTTCAGTATGATTCAGTCTAATATATAATGTATTTAGCATAATATATGACACGTAGCAAAAAGCATGACTGATGATTGCTGGGTTTTTTTTTAGTTTTGGTTTTAGTATTTTATATTTTATTTTTTTAGGATTTTATTTATTTATTTGACAAAGAGAGAGATCACAAGTAGGTACAGAGGCAGGCAAAGAGAGAGGGGGAAGCAGGCTGTCTGCTGAGCAGAGAGCCCAATGCGTGGCTCGATCCCAAGACCCTGAGATGATGACCTGAGCTGAAGGCAGAGGCTTAACCCACTGAGCCACTCAGGCACCCCCTTTTTAGCATTTTAATAAAAACCTCTAAGGGGATACAGAATGAGTGCATTTCTCCCTTATTTCCTGTAGTCAAGTAACATGTTCTTCCCCAAAGTTACAGTTTTTAAAGTATATCTAAAGGGCATATTACCAAAGTAACACTGTACACCTTAAACTTAACATGATGTTATGTGCCAAATTGATTTAATAAAAAATAAATAAAAAGACTTTAAAAGAAAAATAAATAAAAGGCATACCTTTAAAATGCTTCCCTTTCCTTCCCCCAAAATGTTCACTTAGAGATTTCTGTATAAATACTTTGGTACTAATTGCCAGTCATTATATTATAGTGCCTAAATCAAAATAATGAGCAAAACTGTATCAAATAGTGAGCCTTTGAAAGTAAAATACTAATACTCATTTCTTTCTTTAAAAATAAGGCCTTTTCCACCACAAACTTTATATATTGGTGATTTTACATTTCATACTGAGTTGCATAGTGGGCATTCTTTTGAGGGAAATGACTTTGAATTAATTACCTTTATAAGCCTTTCTGTTGGCATGTGTTTATAATCTGATATTAGTGTTCTCTCTGAAGAATGAAAATGATTATTTGGCTTCTAAATATTATGCTCTTGTTAAAGTATTTCCCCTTTTAAGTGTTATATAAACTTTGTTTTGTAAAATTAGCTTGACAAAAGTAAGCTGAAGCCAGGAACAAGAGTTGCTTTGGATATGACTACACTAACAATCATGAGGTAGGTTTATTAGTCTATTTATTTTACTTTTATTTTCATAGAGGGAAGATTTTAGCCAAAATACGTGCTTCTTGGAGGTTTGGGGGATGGGGTAACTGAGTGATGGGTATTAAGGAGGACATGTGTGGCCATGAGCACTGGGTGGTATATGCAGCGAATGATTTGTTGAACACTTCATCAAAAACTAATGATGTACTGTATGCTGGCTAATTAAAATTAATAATTAATAAAAACACAAAATATATGCTGCTTTTTTAAAGGATTTTATTTATTTGAGAGAGAGAATGGGGGGGATGGTGAGGGCCCAGGGAGAGGGAGAAGCAGACTCCCTGCTGAGCAGGGAGGCCGAAGTAGGGCTTGATCTCAGGACTCAGATGTGACCTGAGCCAAAGGCAGGTGCTTAACTGACTGAGGCACTCAGGTGCCCCCCACCAAATATATGCTTCTTGAAATCAATGAGTATCTTGCCATTTTTTCCCTTTTACTAATTTCTAATTAATGTAAATACATTTTTATGAGATCATCTGAAGATGCTTACATAAGCAAGTCGTTTATACTCTGTCTATAGGCTGAGAGAAAATACATCTTATAAAAGAAAAATACATATCTTGTCATTATAGATATTTGCCAAGAGAGGTGGATCCATTGGTCTACAACATGTCTCATGAGGACCCTGGGAATGTTTCTTATTCTGAAATTGGAGGACTATCAGAACAGATTCGGGAATTAAGAGAGGTTGGTAGTATATGCTTTGTGCTCTGATCTTAATAATAAATAGTACTGGTTTTAAGATACCCAAAGGGAAAAAGAGAATGAAAGATTACTTTGTCCAAATAGTAATTACTAAATATTATACATTTAATGTTCTCATTGAGAGATAAATAGCACTGAATTTCTAGCTATGAAAATTATAGGTATTGTTAATTTGGAGATAACTTGGTGTTGGAAAAACCCTGCTCTTTTTGTGACAAAAAGGAAAAGAAAAAGCTAATAATTGATAAAAATCTAATGCCCATGCCATTTGTGATTTTGGTTATAGGTTACTGGAGTCAGAGCTCTTTTGGGTCATGCGTAATATAGTTTTTCCTATAACCTTTTAATGTTAGCTTCCCGTCCTTAAAGTAAGTCACCTGTACCTTAACATTTTTTTTAAGATTTAAAAAAAATTTTTTTTAAGTAATTTCCACATCCAGTGTGGAACTCAAATTCACAACCCCAAGACTAAGAGTCGCATGCTGCATGGACTAAGCCAGCCAGGTGCCCCTGAACCTTAAATATTTTATTTGATAAATAAAATAATATTTGCTGCCAATTAAGAAAAATACTGGCTTAAACATTTTAAACTCTTAGGTGAAGAATCAAATGAGAATTTCTTTGCTTTCCTTGGTTCATAACACAGATGGCTTTTTAACAATTTTTTTTTTTTTAGGGTTTTTTTTTTAAATTTTTTTGAGCGAGAGAGAGAGCGCACAAGCAGAGGGGAGAGGCAGAGAGAGAGAGGGAGAAGCAGACTCCCCACTGAGGAGGGAACCTTATCCCAGGCTCGATCCCAGGAGCTGGAGATTATAACCTGAGCCAGAGGCAGACAGTTAACCATCTGAGCCACCCAGATGTCCCAACCATTCTCTTTAAAGCAGATTTAAAGCATTTTCTTATTGGTTTCATCCTAATAGAGGATGGAAATATTTAGGAATGGATGAGAACAGTTATTATGGCTTATATCATCTGATTTAAGCACCAAGCCAGTAATTTTCAGACATTAGCATATTAAGTTTTCCAGAACTCTTATTAAAGATATAGATTCCTAGGCCCTCTGCATGATTTTGATGCAGTAGATTTGGGGTCAGGACATAGAAGTTAGCATTTAAACAAGCATTCCAGGTGATTATGGAACCAAATTGTGTTTTGTTTTGTTTTTTTTAAGATTTTATTTATTTATTTGACAGACAGAGACCACAAGTAGAGTAGGCAGAGAGGCAGGTGGAGAGAGAGGGGGAAGCAGGCTGTCTGCTAAGCAGAGAGCCTGATGCGGGGCTCAATCCCAGGACCCCGAGATCATGACCCAAGCCGAAGGCAGAGGCCCAACCCACTGAGCCACTCAGGCACCCCCAAATAGTTTTTGACAGTAGTTAAGGAAGCACTAGCATCATTACAAGTAAAAGTCTATTCTTTTTTTTTTTTAAGATTTTATTTATTTATTTGACAGACAGAGGTCACAAGTAGGAAGAGAGTCAGGCAGAAAGAGAGGAGGAAAGAGGAGGAAGCAGGCTCCTGGCTGAGCAGGGAGCCCAATGCGGGACTTGATCCTAGCACCTGGGATCATGACCTGAGTCGAAGGCAGAGGCTTAACCCACTGAGCCACCCAGGCGCCCCGTAAAAGTCTATTCTTACTTTGTAGTTAATGAAAGGGCAGCAGAAGAAGAACGAGTGCTTCATGAAGCTGTGAGATCTTGTCTACAGTGATTTGCTGTATCAGCCATAGCAGAAAGTCTCTGTCTCTCTTACTTTACACACACACACACCCAAACCCACAAAACATGCACATGTAATACTCTTTCTATCTGCAGACACTAAGAATATTGATTTCTTATACTTTTTGTTTATTTTAATCACACCTTATACTTTTTGTTTATTTTAATGACAGAACTGTTCAATAGAAGCTCATTTCTCAAAGTTACTGATACTAAAAAGAGTTAAATTTGGGTAGTCAAACCTTCAATTTTTCTATTCTCCAGCTTTCTTTGCTTGAATCAATCTTAGTAGGAGATTGAGAGCAGAATATATGGTTCTTTTTTTTTTTTTTTTAAAGTTTATTTTTCTTTCATAATCTACTGTGGGCTTGAACTCACAACTCCAAGATTGAGAGTCACCTGCTGTACCAACTGAGCCAGCCAGGTGCCCTGAAATATGATTCTTTTAAGGCTGCTCCAACAAAATGAAAATTTTATATGCCTTTTCTCCTAATGGCAGTTCTAACTTACTCACTTCCCCCATTTTATAATTATTTTGTGTTGTCCCAAATGCAAAATAATATAGACCATTTTTGTTTTTTCTTTTTTGCTTTTTTGTTTGTAGTGTGGTTTTTCATTGAGGCATAATTTACATTCAGTAAAATGCACAGATAATAAATGTACAATTCACATATGTCTTGACAAATTATATGCTTATGTAACCATCACTTCATTCAAGTGTATAGTTAGTTAAAATAGCTACAGACTTTTAAATTAGTTTTTACCTAATTAAAAAAAATCTTAAATCTACCTGAAGAATAACCTCTAATATAAATGGCTTTATATTATATGTATTATATATATAGCATGGAATTCTAGATCTATTATGAATTATAACATGTATATCTAACTATGCTGATACTACACTTAACGTATTTTAAAGTTTATCAAAATCTTTACCGACATTTTAAACAGTCAACTTCTTTTCTAGGTGATAGAATTGCCTCTTACAAACCCAGAATTATTCCAGCGTGTAGGAATAATACCTCCAAAAGGCTGTTTGTTATATGGACCACCAGGTTAGTGTTGAATTATGTCTGACATACTAATAAATGAATGAAGGAATGTTTTGAAAAAGTAAGGTGAAAATTTAATGTGGGCTATTCCAGCCTCCACTCTCTTCAGAGTAAGAAAGGAATACATGATGTCTGTCTGCTATTCTCTCAGGTATGCTTAGTCCTCTTTGCTTCATAGGATGTGCATCTTAACATGCTGTATGATTCTGGTGCATTGGTCCTGTGTGGTTCACAGACCTCTGGCTCTGGCCGTTCCTGAGACACTTTCAGGGAGTCTGCAAGGTCAGACCTTACTTTGATAATACTTAGGATGTTAGTTACCATTTTCACTCTGTTGACTTCTGATGGTGCAAAAGCAGTATGGGTAAAACTGCTCATGCTATAGCACGAGTCTGTTACGTCAGTGGCATGAAATGGTACAAGTAGTCATCGTGTTATTGACTGTTCATACTTGCAGTATTTTAAAAAAAAAATTTGAGTTTCACTTTTAGATGTTCTTGTTGAAGCTGTAAAAATTATTTTTATTAAGTCCTGATTTTTGAATAACGTTTTATATTCTATGTGATGAGATGGAAAATACATGTAAAATACTTCTCTTTCATCCTGAATAGGATAGTTATCTCTAAGAGAAGCACTTGTACCTTGAGTTGTCAGCTGAAATTAGCTGCTTTTCATAGGATATTATTTTTACTTGAAAACATAATTTATAGACATTCTGTCATTGTCAGACGGGTTTTTGATTATTCAGATTGATTAGTCTTACCCGGCAAACATTTTTTCAAAAATCAATGTAGTTAGCCTATTATGTTAAAAACAACTGACACCATTTGTAGTCA
Organism: Mustela nigripes; assembly: GCF_022355385.1. Taxonomy (NCBI): domain Eukaryota; kingdom Metazoa; phylum Chordata; class Mammalia; order Carnivora; family Mustelidae; genus Mustela; species Mustela nigripes. The sequence goes on from NC_081569.1 coordinate 99,560,383, forward strand.
GTGATACAATTTGAGCTTTCAAGTGAAAATTAGGTTTTCAAAACTTATATCTGACAGCTTTTAAAAATTGTTTTGGAGAGAAAGTGCGCATGTGTAGTGAGTGGGAGGAAGGGCAGAAGGGAGGGAGAAAGAGAATCTTTTTTTTTTTTTTTTTTTTTTTTAAAGATTTTATTTATTTATTTGACAGAGAGAGACCACAAGTAGGCAGAGAGGCAGGCAGAGAGAGAGAGGAGGAAGCAGGCTCCCTGCTGAGCAGAGAGCCCGATGCGGGACTCGATCCCAGGACCCTGAGATCATGACCTGAGCCGAAGGCAGCGGCGTAACCCACTGAGCCACCCAGGCGCCCGAGAAAGAGAATCTTAAGCAGGCTTCACACTCAGCAGGGAACCTGACACTGGGCTCCAGCTCACAACCCTTAGATCATGACCTGAGCTGAAATCAAGAGTTGGACCTTAACCAACTGAGCAAGGCACCCCCATCTGAGAACTTTCTGATGTTAATACTTTAAAGATGAGATTGGTAATATTAATAAATGTGGCTTTTAAATATTATATAATGAAAAATGCCAACATTTGGAAGATGAACCAGTAGTTTTCCAAATAACCAATAGTTGATGTTATAATATCATGCATAGGTAAAAGATGCATTCATGACACAGGAGAGACCAGTGGATTATAATGTAACAGACTTCTGTAGTGTCTGTAAATTGGGTTTGATATATTTTTGAAGGTACGTATTCAGCATGTTTAGAATTACAAGGGATATTTTGAATAAAATTTAAAATTTTAATACTGAAAGTTGAAATGCTTTAGAATTTTAAATGGGAAAAAAAAGAATTTTAAGTGGAAAGTCTCTCTAGGATTTAGCTTTCATTTATAAAATTTACTGGCTGGAGGATAACATAAAAGGCTTTTGAAAATTTGTTTTGCTTTCCATCTAATTAGGACTTCTTTTGTCATTTTAGGCACAGGAAAAACACTCTTGGCACGAGCTGTTGCTAGCCAGCTGGATTGCAATTTCTTAAAGGTAAAGGGAAGATTCTTTTTGTAGCTGTTGAAATTAAATTTTATTTGAACTGTCTTATATTTACCTTAATGTTTTTCCTTTAATCAGGTTGTATCTAGTTCTATTGTAGACAAGTACATTGGTGAAAGTGCTCGTTTGATCAGAGAAATGTTTAATTATGCCAGGGATCATCAACCATGCATTATTTTTATGGATGAAATAGATGCCATTGGTAAGAATAACACCTTTTAAAGTTTATTTTGAACTTTTTTGGAAAGTGTTAAGAAATTTCTTAAAAATCTAAAGGAACCCCCCCTTCATCTCTAACTGCAAATTGTGTGAAATAGAAAAATGAATTGAAGGTTACTTTAAAAAAAATTCTTAAGAAAGTTTAACCAGTTTTAATTTGACTGACAAAATAAGAAATGGCATATCAAAATCAACTCTAACTTCATCATTATAATTCTTACTATTTAATTTTTATTTTAATGTTTTTAACTCCAGATACTGTTATTCTGTAATCTTAAATGATGGTTGTAGAGGAAAAGAGTAACGCATTTGAGTTTCCATATCATTATTTTAGGTGGTCGTCGGTTTTCTGAGGGTACTTCAGCTGATAGAGAGATTCAGAGAACTTTGATGGAGGTAATATTTGGTAAAGAGGGTTTAAAAAGAAGCCACTGTGTATTAAATGAAAACACTGAATATTTGAAGGTCAAAATGTGGACACTGGTTTACATGAAGAACACACTTAAGGGTGCTGTGTGGCTCAGTTGGGTGAGCGTCCAACTCTTGATTTCAGCTCAAGTCATGATTTCAGGATTATGGGATCAAGGCATAAGTTGGGCTCTGTGCTCAGCGGGGAGTCTGCTTGAGATTCTTTCCCTCTGCCCTTCCCCATGCTCACATGCTTTCTCTCAAATAAATGAATAAGTCTTTAAAAAAAAACACACTTAAGTATAAAATTTGAAAATATTGTCAGGAATAAACACATTTCTGTACCACAATCTCTAGTAAGAAAATGTCTGTTGGAAAGTAATAGGAGTAGTTATAAAATTCTATATGATATATAGGTATACTACTCCATGTATTTTGAGCACACCAGCCATTCAGATATTTAAATTGTATATTCTTCTGATCACATTCTGTGAACATGGTTTTGCACTTGTTTCATTAAAACATTTTATAAGTGGGGCGCCTGGGTGGCTCAGTGGTTAAGCCTCTGCCTTCAGCTCAGGTCATGATCCCAGGGTCCTGGGATCGAGTTCTGTATCGGGCTCTCTGCTCAGCAGGGAAGCCTGCTTCCCCCTCTCTCCCTACCTGCCTCTCTGCCTACTTGTGATCTCTGTCTGTCAAATAAATAAATAAATAAAATCTTAAAAAAAAAAAAACATTTTATAAGTTACCAACATACTAAAACTAGTGACAGTAAGTGATTTATAATTATGAATGAAGCTGCTCTAAAAATCGCTAACACTTTTCCTGCGAATAAGAAGAAACTAAATTAGTTCTGATAATTGAAGAAGATGGATGTTGAATATTAGAATGTACATAAAGCGTTTCCCCACTCCAAATTCTATGAAAGTGATGGCAAGATCCCAAACATACTTTTCATCTTCTACAAAGCTAGGTAGCGTAAGTAATAGTGTCAAATTCCATCTCAGTAGGGGTAGTTGAAAAGGACTTTTCATAAAATATAATGATCTGCTGAGAGTATATACAGCATTTTCAAATTCTATACTCCTGGAAACCTTAAATTGAGGTATTTTGAAACAACGGATGCTAGTTTTGTTGTTGTTGTTTTTAAAGATTTTATTGTTTGTCAGAGAAAGAGAGGGAAAGAGTACAAGCAGGGGGAGCAGCAGGCAGAGAAGCAGACTCCCCACAGAGCAAGGAGTCCAGTGCGGGACTTGATCCTAGGACCCTGGGATCATGACCTTAGTCAAAGGCCCATGCTTAACCGGCTGAGTCACCCAGGCAGCCCACACTGATGATAGTTTTATACACATAACTGATACGTTGTTAGCTCTCAGATATATTGGAAAAGAGATAGACATATTGCTAAGCTAGGTATGTTTTAAAGAGTTTGTTGAATGCAATTAGGTTTTTAAATATTCAAGAAAACTTTAGTAATTGAAGGAAATATGCTTAGTGTTTCAGTATTTCTTTGTGTAGTGGAATTTGAAAAGATATGTAATAGATTTATTATCAGATTTGTGGAAATGTCATTGTATCTGGTTTTCTGAATGTAAATTTTATGTTTGGCATACCATAGTACTGTATATATTAGATTTTATTAGTAATGTTTTTAAAAGTAGCTATGAAAAAAAATTTGAACATTGGAAATCAGATCCAAATAGTTTAATTTTATAACACTTGACTAGATGGAAACCTTCCAATTTATTAAAACTTTTTGATATCTATAACAAGGTACATAGTTCAGTAATGTATCTTGGACTTCCAAGGTTGAAAAACCTCTACCTTTATATTAGAGAAGGAAGAGATAGTCCATCAAATGGTCATTCTGGAGATGGCATGCTCTCTGTAGACAGTATATTTTTATAGTATTAGAAATATAGAAGTTGTATACTCTCTATTTTTTAATGGGATTTTTGTAAAAATCTGTCAATGATTTTTATTTATAAATATATTAGTTACTGAATCAAATGGATGGATTTGATACTCTACATAGAGTTAAAATGATCATGGCTACAAACAGACCAGATACACTGGATCCTGCTTTGCTTCGTCCTGGAAGATTAGACAGAAAAATACGTGAGTTGAAGTTCTTCACCTGCTGTGTATTTTCTTAGTCTGTGTCCACTTCTCTTTCCCTGTCTCTTCCTTACCCCCTACTTTGTTTAAAATCAAAAAACCTGGGCGCCTGGGTGGCTCAGTGGGTTAAAGCCTCTGCCTTTGGCTCAGGTCATGATCCCAGGGTCCTGGGATGGAGTCCCGCATCGGGCTCTCTGCTCAGCAAGGAGCCTGCCTCCTCCTCTCTCTCTGCCTGCCTCTCTACTTGTGATCTCTGTCTGTCAAATAAATAAATAAAATGTTTAAAAACAAAACAAAACCAAAACCTGGCTGCAAAAGAATTTCTTAAAATTTTTTATTTTCAGATATTGACTTACCAAATGAACAAGCAAGATTAGACATATTGAAAATCCATGCAGGTCCCATTACAAAGCATGGTGAAATAGGTAAGGAAATAACCATTTTATGTATATTTACATTTCATAAATGAAGCAGAATGCTAATAGATATCACTGATAGTCTACCAAATCTGGTTTCAAATTCAGCAAACATGGAGATCTTAAATTAGCTTATATTTATTGAGTATCTTTTGTACGTAAGGAATTGTTTCAAGTGCTGGGGATATAGCAATGAACAAAACAGACAAATGCCTGCCTTACAGAACTTACATTCTTGTCAGAAAAGACAGACAAGGCCAGTAAAATGTTTAGTATATTAGATGGTGATATGTGCTATGGAAAAAAATAAAGCAAGAAAAGAGAAATAGATAATGCCAGGAGCCAGAATGAATGGATACATTTTTAAATGGAGGTGAGGTACGGGGAGCAGAAGGAAGACTTACCAAGAAGATAATTTTTAAGCAGTGACCTGAAAAGGTGAAGAAACTAGGTGTAGATAATTTGGGGGACAATGATACAGAGGGAATAGCAAGAGAAAGACTTTGAAGTAGGTGTATGGCTGGAACATTCCAGGAGTAGCAAAGATGCCAAAGTGTGTATGGCAGAGTAAATGGGACAGTGGTAGCAAGAGAAATCATTGAAGTGATGGGAATCAGATTGTATATAGCCATATTGAGGTCAGTATGTAGGAACTTCTGCTTTTATTTTTTTATTTTTGTCATTGAAGGATTGTGAGCAGAGCAATGATAAAGTCTTGCCTTTTGTTATTTTTAACTTTGTAGTGTCGAAAATTTTAAATGCATACAGATTGAGATAAGAGTATAACAAACTTCTAACCCTAGGTTACTCATCCCCTACCCAGCTTTAATAATTATTAACTCTTGGCCAATCTTGTTTCAAATGTAATCTCTTTCACCTCTTATCTTCCTTCTGGATTTCTAAAAAGCAAATCCCAGGCATTGTATTTTTTCATCTATAAATATTTTGAAACTGATGTTAAATAAGATCATTCTGGTTGCATCTAGGGGGCGAGGATAGAAACGAGGATTAGTTAGGATATTTTAATAATCCAGACATAAGATGGTGGTGTGGTGCAAGGCAGTACTAGAGTCTTAAAATAATGAGATTCTGGACATATTTTGAAAATAGAGGTGACAGGGCTTGCTAATGAATCAGATGTGGGGTTTGAGCTAAAGCGAAGAACCACGGAAGACTTAGATTTTTGAGTCATGGTTGTCATCGATTACAGTGGGGGAAGACTGGAAAGATTTGGTTTTAAACAGAGAATAAGGAGTTTGATTTTGAATATATTAAAGCTAAGATGTCAATTCAATACCAAGTAAAGATGTTGATTAGTTAATCTATATGCATCAATAATTTATTTGGGGGGGTCTATGCTGGTGATGTAATTATGGATAATAATAGCATAAAAATTTTTTTAAAGTCTTAAGATTAGGGTTGCCTGGATGGCTCAGCTGGTTACCCAGCTGCCTTCAGCTCAGGTCTTGATTCCATGGTCCTGGGATGGAGTCCCGCATCAGGCTCCCTGCTCATTGGGGAGCCTGCTTCTCCTTTCTCCGCTCTCTGTTCTTCCTGCTTGTGTGCATGCTCTCTCTGTCAAATAAATAAAATCGTTAAAAAAAAATAAAATCTTGAGATTAGATGAGATTTCCGAGAAAGTAAATATGGATAGAGAAGAGGTTCAGCAAGTGAGCTGGGATAATTCCAATATTAAGAAGTTGAGATGAACAATCAGAGACTGAGAAGGTATAGTCACACAGTGGGGAATTAAACCAGGAGCTGGTGATGTCCTAGAAGGTAAATGAAGGAATTATTACAAAGAGGGGGTAATTCCCTGTTAGATGCTGACAGTGGGTCAGATAAAAAGACTTATGAGAATGGACCTTTGAATTTGCTGTGTGGAAATTATTGGTAGCCTTATCAAAGCATTTTCTTCATAGCAGTAAGAGTAAGAGCCTACCTCAGATGGGTTTCAAGGAGATTGTAGGGAGAGGCTTTGAGTTCAAACATTTTTTCAAGGAGTTTGCAGCAAAGGGAGAAGAGAAAAAAACTAGCTATAGTGGAAATGGAGATAAAGATTTGGAGGAGCTTTCTTTAAGGTGGAAGAATTTATAACTTTTTTTAATGCTAATGTGAGTGATCTAGAAGAGAGAGAGAAATTGGTGATGCACTTTCCTTGAAGAAAGGTTGGCCTTGTATATGAGCATGGACTTTGCATTTATGAGAATAGGAGGAAAGGCAGAATAAATAGTTGCTAATGATGACAGTATCTCATATATGGCAAAAACTTGTAGAATTTTTCTTCTGAATACGTTTATTTTCTCAGTGAAGTAGGAAGCAAGTTCAGAGTGAAGATGGGGAATTATTGTTAGACATTTGAGGACAGGGGAGAAATGATAAAATCGTTATCTCCAGAAGTGAGAGAGTCAGTCTAGGATAGAGGTCAGCAAACGATTGCTGTAGGCCAAATTCTATCTGCTTTCTGTTTTTGTAAGTAATGTTTTATTTTAACAGCCATTGCAAGGTGTTTATATATTGTCTGTGACTGGTTTCCCACTACAAGAGCAGAAAGTAATAGTTTTGACAGAGACCAAATGGCCTGCCTAAAATATTTACTGTTCAGCCCATTAGAGAAAATTTGCTGACTCCTTGACTATGGGTCATTATACTGTTCTAGTATAATTGCCAGGCAGCTTTACAAACCCTTAGAGGCTAATGGTCCAAAAATGATTAAAATTGTTGGTTATTGCCTCTCACTAATTTCCTCATTGCTTATATGAAAATAGTTTTGAGCTGGAAAGACTAGGCTAAGCTAGGGATGCCAATTTGTAGATTTTTTCCAATACTGAGTTCTTGCTAGATACCAAATACTTTGCTAACCTTGGGAATCCCTGCTGTCAGGATGCTTACATGAACTTGAATGAAAATTAATGAATGAGTATCTGTCTAATTTCAAATACAGATTGACATACTGCAGATGGCTTGACAAAGGTGTCTCATCAGAATTACACTGTAGTAGCCCATGCTGTCTCTTATTTCTCTCCTTATTCTATATCAAGTCCATAACTGCTATTCCAAACCAATAGCTCTTTATTTCAGTTCTGTCATGTGGATAAAAAAGTCATATAACCATTACTGTTAACATAGATCTGGTACCTCACCACTTGGAGCTTGCATAGGAACCAGAAAAGCTAGCCATTTAAAATAGTTGTTTGCATAAACAATGAATCTTGAAACACTAACAAAAAAAAAAAAAATTAAATTAAGAAAAATAATTGTTGGGGTGCCTGGGTGGCACAGTAGGTAAAAGCCTCTGCCTTCAGCTCAGGTTATGATCCTGGGGTCCTGGGATCGAGCCCCACATCCGGCTCTCTGCTCAGCAGGGAGACTACTTCTCTTCCTCTCTCTCTGCCTGCCTCTCTGCCTACTTGTGATCTCTGTCTGTCAAATAAATAAAATCTTTAAAAAAAAGAAAAAAAATAATTGTTTAAAATATATGATTAAAATATGAAAAATATTTCTGATCAGTTTTGGTGTATTTTAGATTAATGCATTAAATTTCATTTTGGTTAATAGCTGGTTCTGAATATTCTAGGTTTATTCAAATCAAAGATTTGGTTACAGTTTTTATGAGTCATGGCTTCACAGATAACTCAAGTTCACATATCCATAACTGTTTCAATACATAGAAACAGGTTAAGATGCTTTCAGGTATTGATGGTATTTCTTGGTTTTAAAGTTTCAGAAGTTAAGTATTTCTGTTTAGTACTGGCTTAACAAAAGCATGGTTTTGGTTGTTAATATTATGGAGAACTTGCTCAATATTATGGAGGAATGTTAACAGATAGATACCCAGCTGATCAAATTCAGAGCAAGCTCTGCAGTTAAGTTTTCCATATGGGCATAAATCAAGAAAAGATCTATTTATTTATATATTTATTTGATTTATTTCTAATTTTTAGTATTTTTTCCTAAACAGATTATGAAGCAATTGTGAAGCTTTCAGATGGCTTTAATGGCGCAGACCTGAGAAATGTTTGTACTGAAGCAGGTATGAGTTCAAAGTGCAGTGATTTTGATTTGTTTAGTTTGCTAAAAATGTGTTTGGGTTTATTCAGTAGCAGAGCCTGGGCTTTGCAAGGGTATGGGTGTTTGGATTTCTGAGAATTGATTCCAAGAAGCAGGAGAGAACAGGCAAGTGAGTTGGAAAGAAGCAAAGCTATAATAAGGGTGCACTACTGAGGTAGATGCTGTAGACGGGGGGATTTGATTTGGTGAGACCTCAGAGAAACTGAATGTCTTCCAGGATTACTTGGCTGAAGTATGGAGACTGGAGCATTTATTTACCAGCTCTCATCCCCCATGAGAATTTGCCCTTGGGGATGTTAACTCCTTTATACTTACGGATGCCTTAGAGCAGAATGTGGAAAGACCTGCAGGTGATAGCATGCTAGCCCCCTGAAGTAAGTCTGGGACTGTACAGAACACTCTGCCACACCTCTGGCTGAAATCAGACTGGGCCAGCACCAGAAGTAATCTGCAAAATGGATAACATGTTTTCTCATACTAGTCCGTTAATAATCTTTGCAAGATTGATTTATGAATTTTCTGATCATGTAACTTGTATAAAATATAATTTTTTTTTTTAAGATTTTATTTACTTATTTGAAAAAGAGAGAGAGAGAGAACAGGCAGGGGAAGGGCAGAGGGAGAGGCGGGCTGAGAAAGGAGACTGACCTGGGGTTTGATCCCAAGACCCTGCGATCATGACCTGAGCCGAAGACAGACATTTAACCTACTGAGCCATCCAGGCACCTCAGATGTTACTGTTTTTTAATATATTTTCTCTGTGGATTGTGTGATTCTATTTTTATTTTATTTCTGGTACCAGGTGGCTTTAAAACCATAGATTCCTTTAGTCTTTGACTTCCATACAGAATCTTAGAATTAAAAAAATTAGGGGTGCCTGTGTGGCTCATTTGGTTAAGTGACTGACTCTTGAGCTTAGCTCAGGTCCTGATCTCAAGGTTGTGAATTTATTATTGTAATAATTAAAAAATAATTTTTGCAGTAGTTTTTATAGTTACTGACTGTCATACGTTGTGGGTGAATAGTTTTTAAGTATACAGATGAGATTTCCTCTTGTTTTTATATACCTATAGCCTTATTTTAACATTTCTTATAAATTAGTGTTTATTTTATTTTTTTCAGTGTTCCAAGATTCATTGTTTATGCACCACATGCAGTGCTCCATGTAATATGCGCCCTCCTTAATACCTACCACCAGGTTCACCCATCCTCCCACCCCCTTCCCCTCTAATAGATTAGTGTTTAAAGGTGTTGCTCAGACAGGCTTCTCTGTAAGAGTATCTTCCTGGGTATACTGTGACTGAGTATCTGGATCAAAAATCTGCAGGTCTAGGAACTCCCTCCATACACATCAGAGTAAATCAGAATCACAAAGACTAGTCTAGGGGCACCTGGGTGGCTCGGCGGGTTCAAGCCTCTGCCTTCAGCTCAGATCATGATCCTACAGTCCTGGGATCGAGCCCCACATAGGGCTCTCTGCTCAGCAAGGAGCCTGCTTCCTCCTCTCTCTCTGCCTGCCTCTCCTGCCTTACTTGTGATCTCTGTCAAATAAATAAATAAAATCTTTGAACAAAGACTAGTATACAGAAAATGTTGTTTGGTAAACTTGCATGTGGCTTTAACTACTTGGAATAACTTAGGACATTCTCTTTCCAAAATCTATACTGGACCAAATTATTATTAGAGTACTGTTTTGGTAAATTGGAATCCAAACCGAAGCAATGTCATAATCCTAAAGGTTGATATCATCAGATTATGATACTTGCTTTTTTCACTTTTTCAGTTTTATTTATTTATTTGTATTATTTTTTAAAGATTTTATTCATTTGAGAGAGAGAGCGAGAGGGAGAGAGACAGAGCACAAGGAAGGGGAGGAAGCAAAGGCAGATGGAGAAAGAGAAGCCCACTCCCTACTGAGCTGGGAGTCCAACATGGGGCTTGATTCCCAGGATCTGAAGATGTGACCTGAGCCGAAGGCAGATGCTTAACCATCTGAACCAGACGCCCCTTTTTTCAGTTTTATTGAGAAGTAATTAACATATATGACCTCATAAGTCTGTGTACAGCATGATGCTTTGATTTACATATAATGTGTAATGATTACCACAAGAGCTCAGCTAACATTTATCTTCTCATAGAGATAGAATTAGAAAAAAGGAAAAATAGTTCCTCTTTATAATAAGAACTCTTAAGATTTACGGTTTTTCCTATATATCATATAGCAATATTAGCAGTAGTCATGTTGTACATTATATCCCTGGTACTTATTTATAACTAGAAGTTTATATCTCACATATTTTTTAAAAAGTTGTTTTTATGGGGTGCCTGGCTGGCTCAGTAGGTAGAGCATGGCAACTTTTTGTCTCTAAATTGTGAGTTCAAGTCCCATGTTGCGTGTTGAGCTTACACTTAACCCCCCCAAATATATATATAATTATATATAATAATATATATAATAAACATATTATATATAAATAAAAGAATGGTATTTCTAGTAAAGAGCTGTAACTTCTGTGTGGATTATAATTTTAGCTTTCTAAATTGCCTGGGACGTTCATATTTGTAGACACTGAAATTCTTTGTTTTTCTTTTTATTAGACTTCAAGCCTTTTTTGCTGACATATCTTTCTATAATTGAAAATAAACTTGATTCAGTTATAGTTGTCTTTTCCATTCAAATCCTAACATTATTGTCCTTTTTAGATTAGAATGTATCTCAGATTCAATCATTCATTAAACAATGATTTAGAAATAGTCTATGCACAGAGTTTGGAAAAATAACTTTCCTACTTTAGTTGTGGCCTTCAAAATAGGTTTTGTAACTTTACTATTAAAAGACTAGAAATTTCTATTTACCTGATTTCTGAGTACAACATAGAGTGACTATTTCAAAGATGAATACAACATAGAGTGACTATTTCAAAATTTCTGTTTCTTTTTTTTTTTTTTTTTTTTTTTTTTTTTGACACAGAGAGATCACAAGTAGGCAGAGAGGCAAGGCAGGCAGAGAGAGAGAGGAGGAAGCAGGCTCCCTGCTGAGCAGAGAGCCCGATGCGGGACTCGATCCCAGGACCCTGAGATCATGACCTGAGCCGAAGGCAGCGGCCTAACCCACTGAGCCACCCAGGCGCCCAAAATTTCTGTTTCTTAATAGAAATTTTTTTTTTTAAAGATTTTATTTATTTATTTACAGACAGAGATCACAAGTAGGCAGAGAGGCAGGCAGATAGAGAGGATGGGAAGCAGGCTCCCTGCTGAGCAGAGAGCCCGATGTGGATGGAGCTCGATCCCAGGACCTGGGATCATGACCTGATCCGAAGGCAGAGGCTTAACCCCACCACATTCTTAATAGAAATTTTAAGAGGAAAGATAGAAAGTAACCTTTGAAATTTTCTATTCCACTGATGGTAAGTGAAAGTCAATATAAGCAGATCTTCAACGAAAATATTAGTAGGATTCATTTAATTAGCAGATAATGAAAACTTACTAGCTTTAGCTTATCATGAAATTAGGATTGTCACAAAATCTTGAGCCCATATCCATGATATACCTAATGTTTTAGAATACACACACACACACACACACACACACACAACTTCAGTCCTTTGTCAAGTAGTATTTGCCAAGTAAATTGTCAATAGCTTGAGTTTTCCAAGTTTGTGATACTTGAATATCAAAGTCATAGAAAAATACCAGTTTGTACATTAGTCATATAAGAATATCAGTTTGTAGATAAATAAGGTAAATTTTAATATGTGAATAGTGGCATTGGTTTTTGATACAAAGCCCAGTGTTGACTTTCTTTAATTCCTATAATTCCTATTCTCTAAGCTTTTGACTTTTATTTTTATTTATTTATTTTTTTAAAGATTTTATTTATTTATTTGACAGAGAGAAATTACAAGTACACTGAGAGGCAGGCAGAGAGAGAGAGAGAAGGAAGCAGGCTCCCCGCTGAGCAGAGAGCCCGATGCGGGACTCTATCCCAGGACCCTGAGATCATGACCTGAGCCAAAGGCAGCGGCTTAACCCACTA